>NC_037671.1:137420734-137489084 GCF_003255815.1 Theropithecus gelada | reverse complement strand
TTTTTTTTTTTTTTTTTTGAGACGGAGTCTCACTGTGTCTCCCAGGCTAGAGTGCAGTGGCGCGATCTCGGCTCACTGCAAGCTCCGCCCCCCGGGTTCACGCCATTCTCCCGCCTCAGCCTCCCAAGTAGCTGGGACTAAAGGCGCCCGCTACCGCGCCCGGCTAGTTTTTTGTATTTTTAGTAGAGACGGGGTTTCACCATGTTAGCCAGGATAGTCTCGATCTCCTGACCTTGTGATCCACCCGCCTCGGCCTCCCAAAGTGCTGGGATTACAGGCTTGAGCCACCGCGCCCGGCCGGTGTGGCCATTTTTAAAAACTGTAGTTCCATATTATTTTGCTCATGTCCATAGTACAGATATCCAAAAATTAAAAACATATCCAATCTTAACACTAAGTGTGTTTTTCTCTCTTTCTGTTCTAAGCAAAAATTAAGAAGATAGAAGTACTTTGATGGTGAATGTTGCCCAGGGCTTAGCCAGAAAAAACAAGTCTTGTGGCACTAGTTGGAGTTACAGCTAGAAGAATGGAATATGCAGGAGCTGAAAGGTATTTCCAGGGGACTGTTTATTAGCCTTGCCCTGATGAACATCTTTTTTGCATGGTATTCTAACGGGTACGTGACCTTTATCTACATTGCTTTGGATTTTCAACATGTGTTATTTTCTTGCTAAGAATGCTAGGGTTAAAACAGAGAAAAAAAAACATGCCAAAGCACAAAAATTTGTTCACAAAGGCATCTATACCTCAACACATAAGTCTATCCATTCTATCCATAAATGCATCCATGAAGTTCATTTACGTGTATGTGGGTGGGCATTTTGTCTTAGCAATAGTATTTGCAATTAAAGACATAAAATCACAGAATTGCATGTCTTTCTCCTAATATAATTTTACAAATTTACTTTTAAAATGGTCCCTGTGTTTTCTGTAAGCTAAGGCGATCTTTGTGAGGTTGATGAATAGTCACTAAATGTATTCTTTGGCATCTGTTCCCAGACTGTGCAAGTGCTTGTATAAGACATTGTATAAGACATTTAATTTTACCCACAAAACAATATATGTTACTTTAAAATTAATTGTGCGGGTGTCTTGATTACAGATAGCTCAAGTATAGCTTTCTTTTCCATTTTTATCTACATATTATCCCACCAAAGGAAATTACCTCTTGAGGTTTCAGAGGGATATCCATTTATTGCTAAGTTTTCTCTAGAGTTGTCTAATTCCATAGTGCCACCAATAGGTTTCTCATGGTACATTTACTGTACTGGTGGCGTTTACATTTGAGATTGGAAACCAGGGTGAATTTCTGATTATTTTCTACAGTGATTAAATCTATAGTGATTTAAATTTAAATCTTGTTGCTCTAAGCAAGACTGAACAAAGAAAAACAAAACAAAATTTATAATTGCTTATATACACTCCATTTTGCCGAAAGCACTATGAGTGACACAGAGCTATGTAACACAGGACCTTTGAACCCAAGGAAATTCCTCTTAGGCCTGTTGTTCTCAGGATTGTTCTTCCTGGAGACTGTTCAAGAATGCTTTTTTTTTTTTTTTTTCTTTTTTGAGCTCCCAAGCTCTTAGCAGGAAGCTGGTTGGTGACTACATTTACTGAAGGGAGTACTATTCTCAACTCTCCTCGGTGTTCCCATCTTGGCCCATAAAGCAGGGAAGTGCATCATTTAGAAAAGGAAAGTGAGCATCCATGGCTTGTCTTAACTCTCTCTCCCAGAAAAAGAAGAGAAATATCTTACCTGACTCATGGGGCTAGGAGAAGCAAATGAGCCTGCTCTGCTCTACCCTGGGAGTTCTCTTTTTTCCTTTCAGCTCCCCCACAGGTGAGCCTTCACAAGACGCATCTGAAAGCCATCTCACTCTATCCAGCTACCAGGGTCTGCTGTGTGAGGCAGGTATTTTCTGAGTGTATGTGTGTGCTCTACAGACACAAATCCTTCCTCAAGTAGGTTAGCCCTCAATCTAGATGAGATGTGGAGGATAAGGTGGGTCACAGGACCATAAAAGGCAGATTGTATCTCCACATCTAAACCAGATTCTCCAAGCCAGCCTTGTCAAGAATAAAGCCAATAAATCTGCTTACTGCCTTTAATTTTAAAATTTTGTTTGGAATTTAGAGGGTAGATATAGGTAATACGTGTGAGTCCTCAAACACTCATGCAACTAAACATCCAGCAATGGAAACTTACAGTTCTCTACATAATCTACAACTTTTGACAAAGATACATCAACCTGGTAGGTTTTTTGTTAATAATAAATTTACACTGGCTTCTTAATGAAAAAAATATGTCAGAAAACCATGAATTGGTATTCTGAAACTGCTGAAAAATAAAATCACTAGGCAGGAACTCTGTCCTGTGAGAACATTCTTCCAAAACGAAGCTGTAGTTAAGGCATTTTTAAAACAAAAATAAGTAAGTTCAGAAAAACTTTATCTCTGGCTCATTTTCACTAAAAGATATACCTCAGTCTAAAAAATAATAATAATGTCACAGGCAAATGTGAAGATAGAGGAAAGAAAAAAGAAAAAGTAAAAAGGTAAATATATGGGTAGACATAAATAAGTATTGACTATACAAGTATAAAACAATATGAACTACAAATATTTATTTTTAGATACATAACTTTCATAATAAGTTGACTCAGAGACAGAAGTTAGGATTTTTTAGCACATAGAAGTAATTTGATAATACTTTTGGAAAAGCAAGGGAAGAAATAAGGATTGGGAAAAGGGAGAAATTAAGCTAGGATCTAGGCCCTGCTACAGTCTTGGCAGATCTCAGAGAGAGCTTTGCAGCTAGCCTAATGCATATTGAAACAAGATGGCCAAGATTTTGTATTTTTGCATGGATCAGTCATTTGTTGTGAACAACCTTAGAAAGGACTAGAACCTTGGTGAGAGGAGCTCTTTCCAGCTGAATCAATTCCTAAAGTGGCTGACACATCTGAAGGCTGTGTGCTAACAGCACTCTCAGCGGCTGGGACAAATATCATTAAAGAAAAATCTGGGCAGCATGTTACAGTGTCCACCACCAGCAACCCATTCTGCCACTTGTACCTACTTCTTCACATATGTTCTGGAACAGCTCCACCAGTATATGGACATCAAAATGTAAAATGTAGACATGGTGGTACATGCCTGTAATTCCAGCTACTTGGGAGGTTGAGGTTGGAGGATGGCTTGAGCCCAGGAGGCAGAGGTTGCAGTGAGTTGAGATCTCACGCCTGAACTCCAGCCTCAGTGACAGACAGAGATCCTGCTTCAACTGTCAGGGCTCACCAAGTCATAAGGTCAAACAAATCTAGTAAACATAAAAGAGGTTAAATATGATAGACAAAGGGTAGTGAGGAAACAAGAAATTATCCTCACTACCACAGCATATCAGGGCCATAGTTGAAATTCATTCTATCACTATCCATACTAGACCCCTCTCCTTCAGCCAGGATGTCTTCTGGACTCAGGAGTTTATCTGGTGGCATGAACCAGACTGTTAGCACTGACAGTTCTGTTCCCCTGTCTGGGAACTGGGATATCTAAACTAGCAATGCCAAGAGCTGTATGCACAAATTATCTCAGGTGGATCACTTTTGCTTCTAATTGTTGGTTCCCATTCCTATGTATTCTTGTTCGAAACACAATACCGTGGTCAAATTGCGTGTACAGTACCAAATCAAATTACATACTGTATCTTGGAGGTTGGGCTCATTCTCTTGAAATACTACCAACAAACTGGCACTTTAGCTACATCTTTAAGTAGTTCAATATAATCAGCTTTCCAGCTACTGTCCGGTTGATCTCCGGAAGAGATGGTGCCATATCAGGGTCTAAGCACTGCACAACTCTGAGGGTGCCTCTTTCCACTTTGCATCTCAGGTGCTTCTCATTTCACCTGAATCTCAATCTTACTCAAGAATCTAAATGTATTCTGACTTCAAACTTTCTCTGTTCCCACAAAGCAGATAATCAGATGAATTAAACCAAAGCTCTGACAGAATTCAGCTGTGAATCCGTCTGGTCCTGGACTTTTTTTGGTTGGTAGGCTATTAATTATTGCCTCAATTTCAGAGCCTGCTATTGGTCTATTCAGGGATTCAACTTCTTCCTGGTTTAGTCTTGGGAGAGTGTAAGTGTCCAGGAAATTATCCATTTCTTCTAGGTTTTCTAGTTTATTTGCGTAGAGGTGTTTATAGTATTCTCTGGTGGTAGTTTGTATTTCTGTGGGGTCGGTGGTGATATCCCCTTTACCTTTTTTTATTGCGTCTATTTGATTCTTCTTTCTTTTCTTCTTTTTTAGTCTTGCTAGCGGTCTATCAATTTTGTTGATCTCTTCAAAAAAACCAGCTCCTGGATTCATTGATTTTTTGGAGGGTTTTTGTGTCTCTATCTCCTTCAGTTCTGCTCTGGTCTTAGTTATTTCTTGTCTTCTGCTAGCTTTTGAATGTGTTTGCTCTTGCTTCTCTAGTTCTTTTAATTGTGATGTTAGGGTGTCAATTTTAGTTCTCTCCCACTTTCTGATGTGGGCATTTAGTGCTATAAATTTCCCTCTTAACACTACTTTAGCTGTGTCCCAGAGATTGTGGTACATTGTCTCTTTGTTCTCATTGAATTCAAATAACTTATTTCTTTCTGCCTTAATTTCGTTATTTACCTAGTAGTCGTTCAGGAGCAGGTTTTTCAGTTTCCATGTAGTTGTGCAGTTTTGAGCGAGTTTCTTAATCCTTAGTTCTAATTTGATTTCACCGAGGTCTGAAAGACCGTTTGTTATGCTTTCTGTTCTTTTGCATTTGCTGAGGAGTATTTACTTCTAATTATGTGGTCGATTTTAGAATAAGTGCTAATGTGGTGCTGAGAAGAACGTATGTTCTGTGGCTTTGGGGTGGAGAGTTCTGTAGATGTCTAGTCTGCTTGTGCAGAGCTGAATTAATGTCCTGAATATCCTCGTTAATTTTCTGTCTCATTGAGCTGTCTAATAGTGACAGTGGGGTGTTAAAGTCTCCCACTATTATTGTGTAGGAGTCTAAGTCTCTTTGTATGTCTCTGAGAACTGTTTTATGAATCAGTGCGCTCCTGTATTGAGTGCATATATATTTAGGATAGTTAGCTCTTCTTGTTGCATTGATCTCTATATCATTATGAAATGCCCTTCTTTATCTTTTTTGATCTTGGTTTAAAGTCTGTTTTATCAGAGACTAGGATTTCAAGCTCTGCTTTTTTGCTTTCCATTTGCTTGGTAAATCTTTCTCTATCCCTTTATTTTGAGCCTATGTGCATCTTTGCACGTGAGATGTGTCTCCAGAATACAGCACACTGATGGGTCTTGACTCTTTATCCAATTTGCTAGTCTCTGTCTTTTAATTGAGGCATTTAAAAAATATTTTTATAGGACAAAACATACATCAGATAACTTGCTTCTGTTTTTAGAACATTTGACTAGTTTATCTAATTGAAGTGCTGCACTTTCAGATTCTTTTCGATTTTTTCCACTTCAAAATAGCTATAATATTCTCTAAATAAAAAGATAAGTTTTATTAAATGATTCAGCCCACAAATTAAGATATTCCAAGCAATTACAGATTTCCAAATAAATCTTCTGAAGAGCTCTGGTTGTTTAATTTGTTTGGCTCTCTCTCTTGCTTTTTTTTTTTCCCCCCTAGATGTTATATTTGAAAATGTTACTTAAAATTTCAAAAGCTAAAGAGTTTTGGTACCCCATTTATCAAATAATTTGATTAAAAATTCTCAATTTACCTTGGAAAAAAGCAACAAAAATCTTGAATGTTATTGCAGGATACTTAGATTGATTTATAAAGTAGTTCTTCAAAGGCTCAAACATTTCTAAAATTCAAATGCTGATGGGTAACAAAGACAAAAATCACACACTGCTATGTTAAAGTTTTTGTTGTTGAGTCAAACGTTTTAATTTTCAGAATGCATGGTTTAGTTACTCTATATTTTAAAATATTTGTATAATGCCATCTCCCATTTATTTTGTTAAAATATTACAACTTACTTACATGCAATTAGTACACGGCAATTATGTATGCACCATAACCAAATATTATTTTACCCCATAAGTTTCCTAATTTAGTAATTTATTATCATACTTTACCAAAATTTGCATTTGTACTATTATGATGAAACTAATAAATTTAAGTTCAATGTTGAACTTTTTGCTGGCTTTGAAAATTTAATTCATATCAACTATTTTATCAACAGTAGAATGAACTTCCCAAACTTCCCTTTAATTATAAAAATTTAATGAAAAATATAAAATTATTATTAAATTAATTTAGTCAACTTTTTATTTGAAACTTCTGATGGTATCGATAGAAACCTGTTATTCAACTGCTTACAAATTTATTTATCTGATAAAAAAGTCAGCGTGATGACACTATGGCTTTACTTTTTTATGACTCCAAGAAAATTCAGATTCAAATGTAAATATAAATTCAAAAGTAAAATTCATTTAGAACATTTATTTAATGCAGTCATTGTCTTCAGTTGCAGTTATTTTAAAAAAACTATTAACTTTTAAAAAAGACGTTGACACTTCATTAATTTGTGTCTTTAGTCGGATGGTCAATAATATCATTATCACCTCCATGGAGCACTTTGTGATGAAATATATTTTGTGGAAATTTGAGATCTTATATACTTTCTTGGGAAATATTAGATTTAATATTTAATTTTTCACTAAAATGCATTATTTTTTACTTCCCTGGTGCCAGAAAGTGTATTGCAAAATATAAAGAAAAATGTCCTACAAACAACTAAATAGAAAAAGAAATAAATGGCTGTAGGCTTGCATTACATAATAAGTTACAAAACCATGCCACCAAGAGCCTTCAGGTGATTGTAATCTCTGCAACCAAACTCCAAAGGCACTCTGTTTTTACCAATATTTCGCCAGTATCTAACCTGTAATTCCCCACGTTTCCCACCAGTTCCAGTAGTTTACAGCATCATAGCTTCACACAGTTACCCGATAGGCTATGGGGTGGGTCATGGCACCACTGGCTAGTAAATTAATGACTATCAAAAGCAGTAATGCCTCATACTTGTATTACTAGCAACTTACTCAATGATAGTTACCTGTTCCTAGCTCTTTCGTGTTTACTTGGTTTTATTAACAAGTAGTTGTACACAAAACTTGGAAGAGAGGCACTATCTTTTATCCAGAAAGGGGCAAGAAAAAAAGAGATTATCACTGGTCATCTTTTAAATTTAACCAGGTGTTACATTGAGAACTCTGTTCCTTGCACATGGTCCTCACTGCTAGGTGAGATCATAGCAGGTACTGGGGATACAAAGTGGAGGAATAACGAATATACCCTGGATTGTTTTAGTGTACATCATAATAATACTTCGTTAAATATGAATATTTTACATAAAGTGTTAGATGCTAGAACTGCCAGGCACACAGTAAGTGCCATATAAATGTTAGCTGTCATTGTTATTACTGCAATATACATCACAAAATAAGTGTAATATTCTTTCTAGCCTACTCTTATTTGAATTTTTTGTTTAATTTATTTTTCTCTATAAATGGTGTGGAGATTATCAAGTCATCATAAGTTAATGCATCTGTGTATTTAGTAGGATATGTAAAAGAAAAATTTAGAAAGAAGACAAGAAAAAAAAGACTTTCTTAGCTTAATGAGACTTAAAAAACCAAAACATTCTCTTGTCCCAGCAGGATTTGCCTATACTCTCACATTACACTGTGATATTTGCCTTAGAATTTGATTGCACAAACAAGTTGCATTTGTAGAGGTGAGAATGAAAAGAAGATTATTCTCCAAACTTGGATTGGGAAGAGGGTAGTTTATTTCTGAGCAGTAAGAATATAATCAATACCAAAAAAGTAATTTCATGTAGATATAAAAACTAACACAACCTGCTTGGAGATCTATTATTTTTATCATCTTAACTGTGATCCCTTGCATTCCTTCTCTGAGAATGAATCTATAATTATTGAAAGAAACAAATGAATTGTTACAACACAAGTGAAAGAGCCACCTGAACTTCACACTCCCTACAGAAGGCAGATGACAAAATGATGTAACAAATGAAAGAAGTGAGGATGAAGCTTTAATTTTCCTAAAAAATGCATTTTTTTACTTCACTGCTACCAGAAAATGTATTGCAAAATAAATAATGTCCTAAAAACAACTAAACAGAAAAAGAAATATGTAGCGGCAGGTTTATATCACATAATAGATACCAAAACTATTCCACCAAGAGCCCTCAGGTGACTATATTCTCCACAACTAAATTCCAGAGGCAGTGTTAGGCATGATAAAGCTTTCAGTCCATATAATACACAATATATAGCCACTTTCCAAATTACTCTATTGTAGTTTATCCATCAGCTAAATAAAAGCAACAAGGTTTATATGATCATGTAATCTTCCGAGGAGAAATATAATAGAGCAAATAACCTACATTATTTACCTTGAACTTTCATTGACTAAAGGAATGCATAACTATGTAATAAATAAATATGTATGAAAAAATAGATGTTTACATTTATGATCTACATAATAAATAAAACTAGCACATTCTCTCCTTCTGCATCTCCAATTTTGTTAAATGTGAATGAACAAAAACCAAATAATATCTGTCATCTTTTCTACTAAGAAAGAACACAATGGACTCTAGAAACATTACAAAATTGGCATCGGAGGTAGGAGGCCGGTGGAATTCTACTCTGGACTAGACTGAAGACTGGCTGAAACTGAAAAGAGGCACTAAAAGCACCCCTCCATAAGATACCCACCAGTGTTATGACAGTTTACCATTGCCATGACAACACCTAGAAGTTACCGCCCACTTTCTATTTCTGAATGACCCACCCCTTAATTAGCATGTCATTAAAAGTGGGTGTAAATACAACTGCAAAACTTCCCCTAGGCTGCTACTCTGGGCATACTGCCTATGGGGTAGCTCTGCTCTGCAGCAGCAGTCACAGAGCTGTAAACGTTGCCACTGCTTCAGTAAAGCTGTTTTCTTCTACCACCAGCTTGCTCTTTAATTTCTTCCCGAGTGAAGCCAAGAACCTGTGCTGCATCAAACAGATTAAATATTTAAGTTTTATCGTTATTACTATTTCATGAATTAGCTCAGTCATTAATTGGGTAAAGTAGTCTCCATGTACATGAAGTCTAGGATATCACACATGAATTGCTGACACAGAACTTGATAGACCTTTTGTCATCCTTATCTCATTCTGGAAGCTATTCTGGAAACATAAGGGATAAAGGAGCACCTTCCTTAAAGCAACATGAGTGATTTATGGCCCCTAAAAAATTGTGAACATGACAAAGCATATCTTATACGCATCCTTCTTCACCTACCCCAAGGTCTTGTGGCCACCCAGGAGCCTCAGGCCCTTTCTGCGTCCCTTTACATCCTTTCTTCCCAGAAAGACCCTTTCAGAGTTCAAGCAATGCCCAAGCCTTCTCTAATTTGGGGTATAAAATAAAGTAAATAAATAAGTGACAACATAAGGTTATTTTAAACATTGATTTAGGTGTTATAAGTTAATAGTTTAAAGGCAACAACCCGCAGCTGAATTAAAGGCCCTTCTAGTTATTCCAGTGAGGCTGTCCCCAGTTAAGCAGCAATCTCCCAATAAAGTCAAACTTTCCCTTGTCTCAGAGGAATTTCAACCTAATAGAGCTTAGAACCTTAGACTCAAGTAAAGAAGATTTATCCAATTAGAATTTAAACCAACAGCAAGAGGGGAGAGAGAGAAGAATTACGACCTTGTTGAAATGTTACCACACAGGCAGCTACTTATCTAACTTCTGATTAAATACAGAGCTAAATGAAATCCCTCCACTTTTTTGTAATAAACGAAACTGCAAGTTTAAAAAGGATTATGAGTGGGATTCTATTCTTAGGTATAATGAACCATTCTTTCACTCACTCTTTAAAAAATTATTTAACAATTTTAATAATATTTCCAGTCCCAGTTTAGGGAAATAAACAAAGAAAACAGATTCTGCCCTTGGTCTTGTGGAGTTTATAGTTCAAATGGTAAGAGGCAGACATTAATTAAGTGATCACACCACTATTACATGACAGTACAATTTTGAAAGTGCCATGAAGGAAAAGTGCAGGCATTATAGTGGAGTACAGTAAAAGAATTTGACATTGTCAAAAAGATCAGGAAGAACTTTGAGTAAATGATAATTAGATGAAGAAGGAATAGTAATAATCTAGAGAAAAATGGTAGGAGAATGTATTCTAGGCAGCAGCCCTGTGGTAGGAGCAACTGCAAAGGCCTTGTGATAGGAGCAACTGCATAATGTACACAAAAATAAAGGTAGTATGGAATGGTGGGAACATAGATATTAAGAAGCCTCATGAGATCAAGAGTTGGAAATATAGGTAGGGCCCTACGGCAGAACTTTTTGCTAAGATTGTTTTCTTTAATTATAGAAGGCAATGGATAGTCTGAAATATTTAAACTGGGTGTGGTGGTCTATTCAAAGTTGCATTTCAAAAATATCACTCTGGCTGCAGTAATATTTCTATCCTCTATTTAAAACAACCGCTGATGACCTTTTTGGAAAAAATAAGATCATTGCAGACATAGAGACCTACAAACTTTGTAAGAAAATATCTTCAGAAAAGGTTTAACTTCACGTGTTCTATTTGTATTTTATCTGTTGGACTCAGGAGTTCTTAGAAATATATTAATCAAATCATCCCTGGCAAGTATTTGAATATTTGATATGACACCCCGATGAACTGTCTTAGAACCTATGTGGCTCTTCCAAGAGCAAGAGACTTAGAAAATCAACAAGTAGCTTAATAGTTTATCTTTGGACAGATCTCACCATGAGAAATATCTTCTTCAATATTAATCTCATGTCATTTTTACCTATTAGTCCCTATTATATGATAATCAACTCATAATGATCGAAAAGTTGGCTAGGGGCAACATTACAAGCAGGCCATGATGGAATTTTGCTCAGGGCATCATCAAGACCACTGGAGAAGAAGAAACCAGGGCTCTAGGCATGGAGATCTCTGGGAGGTGGAGGCCTAGAACCACCAAGAAATGAATTACAGTAGTCTTCCGTTATCTGTGGTTTCACTTTTTGTGATTTCAGTTACCCATGGACAATCATGATCCAAAACTATTAAATGGAAAAATCCAGAAATAACTCATCAGTTTTAAAATTCAAGCCATTCTGAGTAGCGTGATGAAGTGTCACACCATCCTGCTCTGTCCCTCTCCTTCCCACTAGGGACGTGACTCATCCCTTTGTCTGGTGTATCCACACTGTAGATGCTGCCTGTTAGTTGGTAGGCATCTAGGTTATCTGATCCACTCTCTTGGTATCACAATCTTGTGCTCAAGCAGCCCTTATTTCATTCAATAATGGGCCCAAAGTGCAAGAGTAATGATCCTGGCAATTTGGATGTGCTAAAGAGAAGCCATAAAGTGCCTCCCTTAAGTGAAAAGGTGAAAGCTCTCAACTTAATAAAGAAAAAAAAAACATAAACTTACACTGTTAAGATCTACAGTAAGAATGAATCTTTTATCCATGAAATTGTGAAGAAGTACAAAGAAATTCATGCTAGCTTACCTCCTACCTCAAACTTCAAAAGTTATGGCCACAGGACGTGATCAATGCTTATGAAGGAAGAGGAATTAAACGTGGAAAACCTCAACAGAAATTAGTTCTGATTGATGGCCGTTGGGTTTGATATTATACTATATGAGATGTCTTGGACCATATGCCCCGGAACAAACAGGGAGCAGGGAATGAATACTGTACCTGATTGTAATGATTTATATACCACTAGTCTTTTATATTGTTCAAAAGTGTATAAATTGTGTCTTCAGCTCTTTCAGTATAAAAATAAAATATGTATTTTCTACAATTCTGACTTTTAGTGTTAATATGGTATATTTTTCCATGTGTTCACTTTTAATCTATCTTCATTTTTATATTTAAAGCAGTTTCCTTGCAGACAACATATAGCTGAGCTTCTTAAATTTGTATATTATTGTGATAAGAACACTTAATGTCAGAGTATCTGTCTTTTAATGGGAGTATTTGGATCACTCACATTTGAGGTGGTTAATAATATAGTTGGATTAATATCTAGCGTATTCCCAGCTATTTTCTATCTGTTATCTCTGTTCTTTGTAACATTTTTGTCTTCCACTCTTTTTCTGCCTTCTCTGGTTTTAATTGAACATTTTATATAATTGCATTTTGTCTTTTCTCTTAGCATATCAGTTATACATTAAAAAATTATTCAGTGCTCTAGAATTTACCATATCCACTTGCAACAAATCTAAGTCCACTTTCAAAGAACAGTTTATGGGTGACGCAGGTACTTTAAAACAGAGCACTTTAATTCATCCCTCTTTCCCTCATAACATTGTTGTCATTCCTTTCACTTATCCAGAAGCAAGAACCACTCAATACACATTTTTTAATTATTTTATTTTACCTTTGTTTATTCTTTCCCTAACATTATTCCTTTCTCTATGCAGATACAAGTTTCTGACCCATATCACTTTCTCCTCTCTGAAGAGCATCTTTAAACATTTCTTTCTGGCAACAAAATTCCTAAATTTTTGTTTGACTAAGAAAGTCTTTATTTGCCCTTTACTTTTAAAGAATAACTTCACTAGATAAAGAATTCTAGGTTGGTGGCCTTTTTTTTCTCTTTCAACTGTGAAATATTTCTCTCTGCTTTCTTCTTAATTGTATTGTTTCTGAAGGCAAATTCCTTTAGAGGTAAGATTTTCCTTTTCTCCGGCTTCTTTCAAGATTTTCTCTTCCCTCCCTCCCTCCCTCCCTCCTTCCTTCCTTCCTTCCTTCCTTCCTTATTTTATTGAGACAGAGTCTCGCTCTGTCATCCAGTTTGGAGGGCAGTGGTGCGATCTCGGCTCACTGCAAACTCCGCCTCCCAGGTTCACACCATTCTCCTACCTCAGCCTCCCCAGCAGCTGCGACTACAGGCGCCCGCCACCACGCCAGGCTATTTTTTTTTTTTTTTTTTTTTTTTTTTTCCGTGTTAGCCAGGATGGTCTCGATTTCTTGACCTCGTGATCCGCCCACTTCTGCCTCCAAAGTGCTGGGATTACAGGTGTGAGCCACGGCGCCCCACCCTTGTCTTAGATTTCCTAACGACAGGCCTAGGTGTAGATTTTTTGGCATTTACCTCTCTCAGTGTTCTCTGAGCTCCTTGTTTCTGCGGTTTGATAACTGTTACTAATTTCAGAAATTCTCAGCCATTATTACCTCAAATATTCTGCTTCTTTCTCTGTTTCTTCATTGTGTATTCTCTTTTGTAATTATCCCACAGTTCTTGGATATTCTAATCCATTTTTTTTTCTTTGCTTTTCAATTTGAGAACTTTCCATCATGGTATCTTCAAGCTCACTGATTCTTTCATCAGCTCTGTCCAGGCTACTGATGACTCCCTCGAAACAACTCTTATTTTCTATTTCAGTGTTTTTGGTTACCATTTGTTTTGTTTTGTTTCCTTTTGCTCCTTTTGGTTTTCAATGTTTAGCATTTCATTTCTATACTTTCTTAAAATTTTTAATTCTCTGTTTATATCATTCATCTGCTCCTGCATTTTGTCTATTTTTTCCATTAGAGTCCTTAGCATGTTAGTCATATTTATTCAACATTTCCAGTCTGATAATTCCCAAATCCCTGCTATTACTGAATCTGGCTCTGATGCTCGCTCTGTCTCTTCGAAGTATGTGTCTTTTGTGTTTCAGCGTGTGTTGTAGTTTTTTGGTTTTTGTTTTGAAATTTGAACATGATGAATTGGGGGAAAGAAACTGAGTTAAATAGACCCAAGTGTGAGGGTTAGGTTTACCTGGCTAGGAGTTAGGCTACGTTTATTATTTGCTTGTAGCTGCAGATACTAGAAGCTAACATTTCCTTGAGTGTTCCTGTTTTTGTCTTTTCTATTGTCTTTGAGTTTCTCTAGAAACTCTAATTCTGGCCATTAAATTTTTAAAAAAAATAATTAAATGATAGTTTCTGACATAGGAAAATACAACATGTATCCCCTTTATAACTAAAGGGAAACAAGTCCCATACTTTACTACACATTATGCCTTTGCTTTTATGGTGCTGACTCTTAAGCATTTGCATGAAAAATTTAGGAGTAGACATTTAAAAAATAACTCCATAGATCTTTTATGATTGATATTTTATGTGTCCCGCTTTTCTCTTTCTATGTGTTAAAATTTGTGGTGTTATTTCTCTCTCTCGTTCCCTTTCTGCCTCTCTCTTCTTTGTCTCTCTTTCCTCTCTCTCATTAAGGTATAAATAAACCGGTTGCCAGAATTTCCTAGTTTAACCATTTTCAAAATTTATGCTACTAAGAGTACCCAGTAAAGAATTCTCAACAGCAGTAAGATAAATTGTTTTACTCTATTAGGTCACAAATTGCAACCTAAGTAACTCGCATTCTAGGTGAATATAAGTTAATGGACACTGCAAGAAAATGAAACTCTATTTAAAATTTAGCAAAGCAGAATATAACTCTCTTTTCTTCTCTCACTTATTAAACCATCAATTAACTTCCCTTAACACTCCAGGACTCAGCATGGACAAGACTGGGTAATTTCAGGCAAACCTAGAGAGTAGAAAGATAATCACTTCCCACTGAGGGCTTTAAATGTTCACCAGGGCCCTGCTGCGTTTAATGCAGACCCAGTGCCCTGACCAGAGGATGACTTTTTTGTTCCCATATTATCTTTTAAATCACTCATCTATACAGTTTTTAGTACGATGAACAAAATGAAATTTTCGCCTATGAATTCAGGTTTTCTGGAATTTGTGCAAATATGCAATTACAAAAAGAAAAGCTATTTTTTCCTATCAACTTGGACTTATTGGCAAAGGATTTTCTAAACCTTTGTAAAATGTATTTCTAACTAGAAGTCAGCTAATTTGACTCACCTTGAACAGCTCCAGTAATGATCAAACTTTCTTTCTCACCAAGTAGCACATTTCCTGTGGACAAATTTTATAAAGATTGATCCAGTTTGTTTCATTTTAACTTTCATTCATTACCCTTCTTTTCTTTTGTTTCTATCTTCTAGTATTTCATATGGCAGCCTTTTAGAAAACAATATTTGTCATAGTTAACACCCATTAACGCAATGAATCTATTTTTCATGATAAGTATCCCAGTTCTCTTCATGGTACCTCATACTACGTGCTTGTTGTATTCCGTCTTGTTCCCTCCTGAAGTGTGGCACTCAGAAACGGGCTCAGGAATCTGTTAAATCAGTGGGCAAATTCGAGATTACATACACTACGTTTTGCTTCTTCTTTGTGTTTGAAACCTACTAAAAGACTGATCATCCCGTTGGCTAAATCATACCCAGTTGTAGAGAGTCAGGAAAATTATAACAGGAAGATGAGACCATGTTTGACATCTTTTCTCTCTAAATCTTCCTTTTTCATGTCCCTCTGGATGCTTCCAGCCCATTAAAATTTTCTTTTCTGTGTCCTATTACAGCAGAAACCCAATCTTCTATGTAGAATGTGGGTTAGTGTTGAGATAATTAGAAAAGTTAATCTCTCAGGCTTAGCTGGAAATGTTTCTCTGTCAGCATCAACCATAGAGCTGTGCACAAATTAGATGTGTTATACATTGTTTTAAATACATTTTTTAACTCATGTGAAGTGCACATTACTCAGAAAGCACTTAAAGGATGTCTGAAGAGGGAATATTCCAATTTGAAAAACACAGAGTTCCAATCCACCTCTAGGACTGATACGTAGAAAGGGCAGACATTTTCTAAACCAATGCTATTCAAAATGTGGTCACTTAGCAGACATAGCAGCAGCATCTAGAAATTTAGTAGAAATGAAGACCCAAGGCCCCTCTCCAGACCTCCTGAATCACAATCTCAAAGGACAGGACCCAGAATTTTGTACAGAAAATTTTTATGCAAGATACAATTTGAGAAGATGCTTCTCAACCATGGTTCAGTCTTGTTCTCTGTCCCCTTCATGAGGCTCTAGCTTCCTATTGACTTGGCATCAAACATGGTAACCTGAAAGAAGTGTGTATTATTTTTAGCATTGTATGTCTATAGTATTCACCATCTTCAATGTTAGCTGTAATTTCCACTTTCTTCTAAAGAACCTTCTCCCCGTTTACTGTTTGCGGATACATCCCACAAATTCACATCCTTCACACTCATGTTTGCAACATTATTCAAACTTGAAAGCCAACTGTATCCTTCTACATCTGTCAGAAATATATTTATATTTTAAAATAAGCCCTAAAAACTCACCTTCCCCTTGACTTTCCTGACATACCTAGAAACCACACTGAGAAACAAATCTATTTTTGTATACCCTCATATCACATCATTCACAAATCTCTTGTAATCATTGCCATATTTTGCCATGTGTAACAAGTGTTCCTAGAAAAGAGAGACTGAGGCAAATTTTTTTATGCTAATAGTTAACTAGATGGGATAATCATAAAGAAGCAGAAGTAAGGAGAAAAAGGAGGAAGATATAGGGAAAGAGAAGAAATTAAACTCAAGAGGGTGAATTCCTGACATGGGTTCTGCTTGTTATCAAGTACAACTGATTGGTTTTTCTTGAGGAAACATCCTCACAGAGCCCATGTAAATGGCTGCATCTCAGGATGCTCTGTCCAGAGTGTAGAACAGAGAAATAATTATATCCTGGCTCCTGTCTTCAATTGGTCACAAGTTTGTTCTATGATATGCTAATGTCCTCTTTCTTCTCAGTTGCATTTGAGTCATTCTCTCTGCAGCTTGAACCTTAGCACTAACAGGAAAGCTCAGGGATGGGAGGTGAAAGGGAACAGTGAGGACAGTACCCAAGCACTGTAAGGTTCTGTCCATAAGAGATTAGTCTGAGCCCATTCAAAGTTGGCCGACTTCATGGCAATTGGCAATCAAAGGTGGATGAAGGTCCCGGAAAGAGGTCATACTGAGAGTTATGTAAAGTAGTACTTAAAGATGTCTGATAGAAATTGTGTGTATCTCTGGCTTATCTGTCCATGGAGACCATTCTTGAGGTTAGACTTGGCATTTCATATTTTCACAGCTTCTAGTGTTTATTTTAAACATCATAGGTCCTCCCTGAATATGCTGCAGAAATGCAAGATTACCAGTGGCTTAAAAATGTTTGCTTAATGAATTGCACTGTAATTAATCAATTCTCTCTACATCAGTTATTTACAGCATAGAAACTTACTGTATAAGGCAAGATTATTTGCCTATAGTTTTTCACTGTGCTTCTCAAGGATCTAGAACAATACTTGGTACACAACGTGTATTCAAAAAAAAAATTTGTTGGATGAACAAATCTCATCAAATCCCAAAGAACAGAAGCATATGGTCTTGAACATACTCATAATTTGAAGAAGCCATTAATATCAATCATTAGAAAAGGTGAAAGGGGCATCTGTGACCTTGTCAGTTTCCCCCAGCTGTAAAATAGGAATAATTATAGGGCAGTGGAATTCACTATTATACAAAATTGGAAGCTTCTAGTTTAATTGTGCAGGACACTTGACCATAATAAGCCTTAGTCTCCTCATAGCCCTTATCTGTTAGCTAGATTAAATACTGTAGACTATTTTTTATTTTATTTTTAACAGAACTTAACATGAGACTCCAAAACAGTACTGGCCATCAACATCCAGCTGTCAGATGTGAGAAGAAGAGAGTACATGATAACAGGGAGGCTTTATGGGGTATATACTATGTCTGCCTATATTTCACTGGCCAAAACTCAGCCACATGACCACACTTAATAACAAGGGAGGTTGGCAAATATAGTTTCACTATTTGTCTGGACTGAAAGAAAAAATGCTTAGTGAATAAATAGCTAATTTAAGCCACCAGAATTAAATAGTAGGTTTCACACTGGCTTCTTCCTGTCTGTGAAGTTTGTGGACTACATTTTTGCAAAGACATTCCATGCGTTCCATGTAATTTCTGATATAAGGCAATCTACTTGAAGGGAGGTGATAAGGAAGCTTAGAGTAGGTTTTCATTGCATAGGTGTATATGTCAGGCTATAATATTTAAAATATATGAAGGTATTTTTCAGATTTGGACAGAAGTAGGGGAGCACAAAGGAAGTGTGGTTATTCTAGGATCCACTATCAGACTTTCCTTAGAAATAAAAAAACTCCATATGCATGCCAGCTATCTTCACTGTGTGGGCAGTTGGGGGATGACTATAGTGTCCTGGTACTGGGGCGACCAACCTGAATCCACAAAAGTTAGGGTGATCAGTTGATCTGCAGTGCCAGCTTTGGCATATCTCCAGTAACCACTTTGTTATATTTATAGTATTTTATTTCACAAGTATTGTTAATAATAACAATGGTTCTCAGTACATTAACTGGTAGTGCCACCTAAATTTATTGACAAAATGCCAAATTAATTCATATTACATTTGGTTAAGGAATATGAGATAAATCCATGAATGAAGTGAAATTAAGCTTTTCTGGCTCATCATATTTAATTTTAGAAAGTCACAACTTTATTTTGTTCTAGGTGAAATGATTCATAAGTAATTGTTTTTCTGACATACAAAATTTTGATTCAAAAGTACCACACTTTCATTTATTATGTTGTAATTATTTTGTATTAGAAACATCTTTAAATAATTATAGAGGCATTTATAAATCAATGAATGTTATGTACAGAAGGATTGCAAATTTGTTATCTCTACAGCATCTAACAAAATAAAAATTTAATTAATAATTAAGAGTTTAGTTGTCATATTTAGACTCCCTCAGAAAAATATTCTTTTAGTGTTTGAAATTTTTAGATTATGAATGATGTGTAGAATAAGTTTTAGGCTATTTACCCATTTTCTTAAAGGTAGGCCCCTTGCTTTTTCTATAAAACCCTTCCAAACCTGCCTTGGAAACTCCACTTTTTATTCAGTTCACAGATGATTCCTATGATTTATAACTCAGTAATACAAATATATTTAGAGGCATTGCTCATGTGGATGCATATTTTAAACTCTAACCTTATGTTCTTTTCTATGTTTTCTTTTAGACAGAGGAACAGGAAAAATCTCATACAAACATTTTAATAACAATGCATTTTTAGGAACCACTCATCTTTTGCTTTTAGGAATTTATTTTTTTTCCCTTTTCCACAGACCCCTCCCACCATAACATCTGCTCCCTCCACCTCCCCACTCCAATAAGCTCAACCAGTTATATCAAAACCAAAGAAATTTATCATTAGATTTCTCTAGGCAGAAGGGAGGTCCCTGTGTCCCTGAGAAATGGAGCACTCTAACTCTACTCATCTTCACTCTTTGGACACCAAGAATTCCACTGTCTTTTGTGTCAGACACAAAAAACAATCATGGTGATAGGGATCATCTAACGTATGAAAACTTTAACATAATATATTAAAAATTAAACTATTCTGCCCTCATATCCTCGTCTCATTTACTTCATGTATTTAGTATTATACTTTAATTTTCTAAGTTGCAAAAGAAGTACTCATAGTATGGATGTGTCATAACTTTTCTTTTTTTAAAAAAATGAGTATTTAGTAAGTGTGCAGTCAGCAGTAGTTGAATTCAACAGTTGTTAAATTGAGTAAATTTTTTCATGATTGTTTCAGTTGCTGTAAACACTTTGGTAACAATTTTTTTCCTATTGCAAAACAATACTCTGTATAGAATAAAACTATTTTAGGGTATATATTCTTATGCTATTCACATGATGATAAACTTGACAGATCAGCTGATACTGATTTCTTGTAAAGTATTGCAAGAAATTTTCTTCTGTTTAAAAATTAACAAGGTGGTGTACTGGAAACATTTCCTCCAATATTAAAACATTTAAAACATTGTTGTAGGCAGCATGAGGAGATGAGCTCTTTGTAGCCCCAAATACTTTTACTTTAGAAAAGGTGCCGGTGCTATGAAGAATCATCCTTTCATCACTGCCTCTTGATTCCAGTCTCACAGCATTAACATCAAGTACAGATTCTGTTTATATTTCTCTATAGGCTTTTATGTGATTGTTAGAAGAAAGATAAAAAACTTACTTTGCAAAGCGTGTTTTATTTCAGGTTCTGGATGAAAGTAAATCCAATCATTTTAATTACAAATATTTTCAAACAAATTTGAAATAGAAAACATTCTAATACTCCTCCTTATATGTACACACAAAAATGTGTCATGTACTCAGTGTAATAGCTGGAGGTCATCACTAGAGGAAAGAAATTTTAATTAAAAATAAACTACTTTAATTCATCTATTATTCACAACTATTTATAAAACTATCATTGTGTACCAGGCACTATACTAGACATAGGAATTATAACATTTAAAGAGCTAGTCTAACTTTTAAGGAGATTAAAGTGTACATAGGAAAAGGAGACATATGTGTCTTTCTTTTATGTGACATAAAAGAAAACAAATGATGGCCCGGTGTAACTGCAGGAGTGAAGATATGTCTGGAGCACTTGGAGAGAGCATGGAGGACAAGCATATAAGCCTGCCTTAGAATCAGAGTTTTCAGACTGGAGAAGGGATTATAACTTTCAAAAGGTCTCCAAGTGGACTAGTCCATGCAGCAGTTAGAAGGAATATTCTAAGCAAATGGAGCAGTCGGTGTAAAGTAGAAGGGAGCAAGATACGTTTAAGCAAATAAAGTTAGCTCAATTTTGCTGGGGGCAAGGGGTGGTCATGGTATGCATTGAGGCTGGAAATGATGTTTGAAGAGCCTTGCATTTCAAACGACTGCTCCCATGGATATAAGTAATTCTTGCAGAGCTGTGAGCATAGATATTTTATAATCACTCTGTGTAAGTGAGTATGTGTGCTTTAAAAATACCAGCTGGGAGGCAATGCAGAGAATGGGTTGGGGAGTTGTAAGAGTGGCAAGATTATGCACAGGGTGAGTTGCATCGAGGCCATTAGAGTTTTCAAGAGCAGGATAATAGATGTTTAGAAGGTCGAATTGAAAGGACTTGTTGATTGCACAGATGTGGGTAGAATAGAAAAGGGAGTATGAAATGACTCCTAGGTTCACGCATGAGGTAACGGGGTACATGGTGGTGCTATTACAGAGAGAAATAATGCAGATTTAGAAGCATTTGTGTGTGTGTGTGTGTGTGTGTGTGTGTGTGTGTTTACCTTTGTTGGAGGGTGTGGATACAAGATATAAGTAAATCTTAAAACATAGTTAAATGGTTTTCATGACTTCAACTTTTTTTGTACAATGTAGATGGTTTTGATAGCTTTTAAGCTCCAAATTAAACACAGCCCTTCCACTCCCATACCAGGAAGAGTTCCCTCATTATTTCATCCTGTATCTAGGATAGCCTAGATGCCTAGCAATTCAGAACCATCTGTGTATGATAAAGTTATCTCTTCCAATCCTGCACGTCTCTGTTGTTTCACCTAACCCTTTCTTGTCAACCATTTCAAATTCCTCTTTCCAAATTTCTCCTGGTTCTCCTTTCATGATAGTCAAATAATATCAGTTAAAAGGACAGAAATATTTTCCCAACTCAGGGCATTTATACTTTCAGCTGATGAAACACTAACAGGCGTCTCTTTTTTTTTTATCTAAAGCTTTACAGGTTTCCTACTTCCCCTTCTTCCCCTTTTTTGGTATGAACATATTTCAGGGTTTTATCTTTCCTCTCTGTTCCTCTATCTCTTTATTCACAGAAAAATTTATGAAGTAAAGAACTGAATTTAAATTTCTTAATTCAAATTCGGCCTCTGCTGAGCCTAACTTTTTTCAAACATTTATGCTGCAAGGCACAATGTTTAATACCTCAGACCCAAGTTTTCTGCTGTATTTAAAAGGGGATAACACATATTTGTAGAGTGTTGAGAGAATTAAAGGAAACGCTGCACATATAAAGCACTTAGTATAGTTCCTGACAAGTGGTAAGTAGGCCATATATGTTAGTCTTATTACAATTATTGTTATAAATATTACTAGACAGTTCAAGTCAAATAATTAGGAAATTTTCTGGTTGCTACACTTAGGTATAGTTTAGACTGATAATCTTAAGAGAGAGTACGTTTTCATTTTTCATTTTAAGATTAACATTTGTTTGAGTTTGCTCAAAATAAGTGACATTATATTTCTTTAAATAGTAAAACACTTGTAAAAACAAAACTGTAATAGGTTAATTTGAACCAGTTTTCTAATTCCCATGAGTATTTTTATTATGTTTTCATTTCTCATAATCATATGGTCATAGAAAGAACAATCTGAGTGTTAACCAAATTAATAGTACCCATAAAAATTGTTAATTTGATGATGTGCTGATTTTATTATTAATAGTTTTTAATAAAATACTCTCCAATGGATAGTAACACATTGCCTATAATTTTATGAAAATAATGTAATGCTCAGAAAACACACTGGCATTTTCTTTTGATTTCAAATCAACTGGTATGCTATAACTCAATGAAAAACTTTTGTGGAATTCATATTTTATATGTTTGGATGTGCAACAAATACAATATTGATTTGTTGCCTACAGCGAATCATAACAAACACCAAAGGAAAAATGAAACCACTTGTCTCATTTTTATTTCACTTCTTATATAAAGAAAAATAGCATTTGCATTAAAAAATAGAAAATAAGCATTAGTAACATGGAATGGAAGTCCTTAAAGATAAGAATATTATAAAGTACAGGCTGTTGGGCTAAAATGTAATCTCTAACTAGAACAAATGGTGTAATGGAAAATTTCTGTGGTCTCAAGGAGATTCACATATGAGATAGCTGAACCACTGCCAAGAATATCTAACGAACATATAGAACAGGAAAATCACCATAAATCTTAATAATGGACAAATATAAATTTTCACCATAAAATTGAAATAAACACTATTTTTTTCTACAAAGTTGTATCCAAAGAATGGTTCTTTAGGTTTTAGAAGAGAAAACTGCATAGATTTACTAATGTCAGATCATTGTTTACTAGTCTTTTATTTAAAAACTAAGGCAAAATTTGGTCATTCAAGGAAATTCTATCAATATAGTTACATACAATCTCTAAATTTTACCATGGAATTTATAAAAACTCTTGCTGCAGCCTTGCAAATAATAAGAAATATTATATTCTTTGGAATAATTAGATTTTAATAAGAATAGTAATCAAAACAGATAATTAATGAGTCAATTAATTTAGTAAATGGAGGGTCTGTCTACAAATTTGTTTTATTCAATAGTTTATTCTTTAAAATTGTCATCAAAGTAATTTGCAAATATTTAAGTTATCATAGTACAAAGTAGTTTATGCTTACAAGCAGTAGCTCCCACCCCATCTCTCCCCACTGCAAACACACTCCACAGAAGAAATAATCTGTGATTTTAGTACTTAAATTAATTGCCGCGATTTTCTCTAAATGATTGTTCATAGTACCACTTCTTGATGTTTTAACTTCAGACATCATTTATTGCTTATTATGCTGTGGCTGTAACAATTTAGCTTGCTTTAAAATCTGCTTCATCCTCACCTCTTCTTAATAAAGTTACAGCACTGCTTTACTTTTTATGTCTTTAAAGAATATTCTTTAAACCAAGAATTGACAAACTATGGCCTGTAGGCCAAATCCAGCTTGCTGCCAGTTTTTGTAAATAGAGTTTTATTGAAACACAGCCATATCCATCTGTTTAGGGTTCTGTATGAATAAATTCATACCACAATGCCTGGCCTGAGTAGTTGCAACAGAAACCATATCACTTACAAAGCCTACAGTATTTATTATCTGGCCCTCTAAAGGAAAAATTTTGCTAACCTCTCATTTAAACTTCTGTTTTTTTAAGTTTTTGTTTGTTTTTCAATTTTAGACAGTATATACCATCCCTTTATTGCTGGATAAGTATATCAATACCCATAATCATTTCTTTACCTCTCATACTTCTTCCACCCACCAACTTGTATGAGTCATACTTTGACTTTTGTATTGTCAAGATTGATGAGATTTAAATTTGACTCAATTATTATGACAAAGCTTCATAATTCATCCATGAATTGAGACTAAAAGTTAGAAACTAATACTTTTTTACATTATTATTGTGTGCATAATGCCCCATACATACTTCAGTAGATACATACTTCAATACGTACTTCAATGAGATTTGTACTCTGCCACTCAAGGAAGCATGTGCAAATAGATTCTTCTTTGTGACATTCCAATAGCTGGTCAAAGGTGTGCCATTTTCTTTAAGTATAATCCATGATTATTGTAGATATTATTCTATTCTAAGATGACCCCCAAGATCCTCAGGTCCTGGTGTACAGACTTTGAATAATCCCCAAGACAATGAGTGTGATGTTCTGTGATTAAATTATGTTATATGGCACAATTGATGTTAAGAAAGGGAAATTATTGGATGGACTTGACTTTATCATGAGCTCCTTAAATCTAGATTTTGATTTCAGATACAGAAGAAGCAAAGCAAGAAATCAGAGACATGTGTTCCTGCTGACCTAGGAAAAAGCAAACAGCTACATTGTGAAGGGCCAGTGAGGAGGGGCATCCTCTAGGGACTGAGAGCTATTCCCTGCTGACAGTTAACAGCCAATAAGAAAACAGGGACCTCAGTCTTACAAGCACAAATAAACAAATTTAGCTTGGAAAAAACAAACAAATAAATAACAAAATAAACAAACAAAAAACTTGAATAAGCTTGGAAGGGCATTCTCCCCTAAGGCCTCCAAACAAGAACTTAGTTCTACTGACACCTTGATTTTAGCCTTGTGATATCCTGAGCAAAGAACTTACCCTGTTCCAGATATCTCACCCACAGAACTGTGAGATAATAAATGAATAGTGTTTTAAGAAGCAGAGTTTGTGATAATTTGTTACATAGCAATAGATAACTATTCCAACACTCATGAACTGAGTTTGGAGAACTGAAGAATCCCTGAAGTCAGCCAGGATATTTTTCTTTATCCTTTTGAGGTCGTCTTAAGACATGACCACAAACACTTTGATACTCATCCTACAAAGGTTGGATTTAATTCCTCTCCACTTGAATATGGGCTGATGTTCGTGACTTGCTCCTAATGAATTTAATGTAACATAAGTGATGCTGTGTGACTTTCAAGGCTAGGTTTAAAAAGTGATAGATGTCAAAAAGCAGAAATAGCCGAAATGTCTTTCAGCAGGAAAATGGATAAAAAGTTCAGATTTATACTTGGAATGTTGTTTCATGATCAAATCAAATAAGCTATTAATTAATCCATACAACAACATGGATGAATCTTAAGTACATATTCCCAAGTGAATAAAAAAGATCAGTTCTGTGAGGCTACATCCAATATGATTGCATTGAAATGATATTCTGGAAAAGGGAAAACCACAGAGATGACAAATCTATCAATGGCACCAGGGCCTTTGGGAAGAGAGAGGGTTGACTAAGATGAGTTGAAGAACTGAAGATGTTTTTAGGACTAAGAAATGATTCAAAATGATACTGTTTGACCTCTCTTTTTCTCAAAATCCATAGGACTTCAAGGAATAAGAATAAAACTTAATAGATGATTTAAAAAAATCAACCAGGAATACAGGAGATCCCAGGATAGAATGCAGACTGTGACAAAATACTCTTAACTGTATTACAAATATGTGATATAATCTCACTGAAAAGGATGGAGAAAAGAAGTATTCAGCTAAATAACTTTGGAAATGACTGAGAAATGGAAGAATAAAGACCAGGAAATTATACATAAGCATGGGATTCTCGTTGCTAAAGTTGTTTGTCATGCAAGCGCAGGCTAACAATTCTGAAATTCTGCACGTATATACTAGAATTGAACAATAAGTAAATAGACGGCAGGTGGTGGATGTCAGGTTTTTTCTGTTGGAGTGAGCAGTTACAGAGAAGCAAGGAGGAAAGGCTGGAATGAAGCATAACAAACCAGACTAGAATCAGAGATATTTGTAGGGACTTGTGTCTAGCTTAATATAGATATTGACAGATATATAAAAGCATAATTATATATATGTGTATATACATACATATATGTATATATAATACACGTGTTAGTATGCATACATATATTTCCTTGTTCCATTTGCTGAGAAAGCCTAAAAGCAATGAGTACTCCAGTGTTCAGATAGTTTCTAACTCCATCCTCCAATAAAAGTAAGCACAGCTCCTTTGAGAAATGGTTGGTTCTAGAGCTGAGAGAGAAAGTGTACAAGATGAACTTCGAGTATGTTGATGTGCTAAAATTTAGGGTATTTCTCAAAAAGCAAAACAATGGGAGTAATTCAAAGGAACCCTTTCTAACTGAAAAAATGTTTAATGATCAAAGCTGAAACAATGTGAGCAACAAAATGAATAAGATATTGAATTATAACCCAAAGTATAAAATAAATATCTGTGAGTCTGTACTACTACATTTGAAAATTAAATGAGAGAGAAGACAGAAATCTTCCATAGGGAAAATGCCAAATAATTTAGATAGATACTGCACCCTCAAGGAAACAGAGTGTGACTCCTTCCTCACGTGTGGGCTGTGCTTAGTATCTTGTATCCACATAATATAATATAGAAAGGAGGGAAATAAAATAACTTTACAATAAAGAAATCTGGAAAACAATACTTCAGCGAGGTGAACGAGGTTAACATCATCAGTGAGAAGATAAGTTCTCCTGCTATATTATATTGTGAACGGCACTTCATCTCTGTGGTCTTCTTCTCTACACAAACATAACCCTCCTCTTATCATGAGAAAAATATCAGACAAACTCAAGTTTAAGGACATTCTGCAAAACACTACCAGTAATCCTCAGAAGATGTTAGGGAAAAAGGAATACAATATAAATAAATGATGGTGTTTCTTTAATAATAATATATCAATAAAGGTCGAGAAGTTATGATGAATAAATGGATTAATTTAAGATGTTAGGAATGGGGTAAATGAATACAGGGTACTACAGGGACTCTGTACTATCTTTCTAACTTTTCTGTTCATCTTAATTCTAAGATAAAATGTTTATTAGAAAAGAAAAGTGGTACAGTTTCTCTCTCTCTCTCTCTCTCTCTCTCTCTCTCTCTCTCTCTGTCGATGTGTACTTTAGGAGGCCTGAGCTAACGTGTAAGATGTCTAACTATCCCAAAGCTACTATGCTGGAAGGATCACATGGAGAGACCGCATAGAGACACAGAGATGTGGTGGGTGCAAGCAAGATGGCCAAATAGGAACAGCTCCAGCCTCCAGCTTCCAGCGCGAGTGACACAGAAGACAGGTGATTTCTGCATTTTCAACTGAGGTACCGGGTTCATCTCACTGGGGAGTGCTGGACAATCAGTGCTGGTCAGCTAGTGCAGCCCGACCAGCCAGAGCTGAAGCAGGGCAAGGCATTGCCTCCCCTGGGAAGTGCAAGGGGGAAGGGAATCCCTTTAGAAACTGAGACACACAACACCTGGAAATTCGGATAACTCCCACCCTAATACTGTGCTTTACCAAGGGTCTTAGCAAATGGCACACCAGGAGATTATATCCCACACCTGATCGGGAGGGTCCCACACCCACTGGGCCTCCCTCATTGCTAGCACAGCAGTCTGAGATCTAACTGCAAGGCAGCAGCGAGGATGGGGGAGGGGTGTCCGCCATTGCTGAGACTTAAGTAGGTAGACAAAGCCTCCAGGAAGCTGGAACTGGGTGGAGCCCACTGCAGCTCAAGGAGGCCTGCCTGTCTTTGTAGACTTCATCTCTGGGGACAGAGCATAGCAAAAAAAGAAAAAAGGCAGCAGAAACCTCTGCAGATGTTAATGAACCTGTCTGACAGCTTTGAAGAGAGCAGTGGATCTCCCAGCATGGAGGTTGAGATCTGAGAATGGACAGTCTGCCTGCTCAAGTGAGTAGCCTAACTGGGGGACATCCCCCACTAGGTGCAGACTGACACCTCACACCTCACACGGCGGGGTACACCCCTGAGACGAAGCTTCCAGAGCAAGAATCAGACAGCAGCACTCGCTGTTCAGCCATATTCTATGTTCTGCAGCCTCCTCTGCTGATACCCAGGCAAACAGGGTCTGGAGTGGACCACAAGCAATCTCCAACAGACCTACAGCTGAGGGTCCTGACTGTTAGAAGGAAAACTAACAAACAGAAAGGACACCCACACCAAAACCCCATCAGTACTGTCACCAGCATCAAAGACAAAAGGCAGATAAAACCACAAAGATGAGGAAAAAGCAGGGCAGAAAAGCTGGAAGTTCAAAAAATTCAAAAACTCAGAGCGCATCTCCCCCTCCAAAGGAATGCAGCTCATCACCAGCAATGGATCAAAGCTGGATGCAGAATGACTTTGATGAGTTGAGAGAAGAAGGCTCAGTCGATCAAACTTCTCAGAGCTAAAGGAGGAGCTACATACCCAGTGCAAAGAAACTAAAAATCTTGAAAAAAGAATGGAAGAATGGATAACTAGAATAATCAATGCAGAGAAGGCCATAAATGAACTGACAGAGATAAAAACCATAACACGAGAAATACGTGACAAATGCACAAGCTTCAGAAACCGACTCGATCAACTGGAAGAAAGAGTATCAATGATTGAAGATCAAATGAATAAAATGAAGCGAGAAGAGAAGTCTAGAGAAAAAAAGGGAAAAAGAAATGAACAAAGCCTCCAAGAAATATGGGATTATGTGAAAAGACCAAATCTACGTCTGATTGGTGTGCCTGAAAGTGAGGGGTAAAATGGCACCAAGTTGGAAAACACTCTTCAGGATATCATCCAGGAGAACTTCCCCAACCTAGTAAGGCAGGCCAACATTCAAATTCAGGAAATACAAAGAACGCCACAAAGATACCCCTTGAGAAGAGCAACTCCAAGACACATAATTGTCAGATTCACCAAAGTTGAAATGAAGGAAAAAATGTTAAGGGCAGCCAGAGAGAAAGGTCAGGTTACACACAAAGGGAAGCCCATCAGACTAACAGCAGATCTCTTGGCAGAAACTCTACAAGACAGAAGAGAATGGGGGCCAATATTCAACATTCTTAAAGAAAAGAATTTTCAACCAAGAATTTCATATCCAGCCAAACTAAGTTTCATCAGTGAAGGAGAAATAAAATCCTTTACAGACAAGCAAATGCTTAGAGATTTTGTCACCACCAGGCCTGCCATATAAGAGATCCTGAAGGAAACACTAAACATGGAAAGGAACAACCAGTACCAGCCATTGCAAAAACATGCCAAAATGTAAACACCATCGATGCTAGGAAGAAACTGCATCAACTAACAAGCAAAATAACCAGCTAATACCACAACGACAGGATCAAGTTCAGACATAACATATTAACCTTAAATGTAAATGGACTAAATGGTCCAATTAAAAGGAACAGACTGGCAAATTGGATAAAGAGTCAAGACCCATCAGTTTGCTGTAGGCAGGAGACCCATCTCACGTGCAGAGACACACATAGGCTCAAAATAAAGGGATGGAGGAAAATCTACCAAGCAAATGGAGAACAAAAAAAAGCAGGGGTTGCAATCCTTGTCTCTGATAAAACAGACTTTAAACCATCAAAGATCAAAAGAGACAAAGAAGGCCATTACACAATGGTAAAGGGATCAATTCAACAGGAAGAGATAACTATCCTAAATATATATGCACCCAATACAGGAGCACCCAGATTCATAAAGCAAGTCCTTAGAGGCTTACAAAGAGACTTAGACTCCCATACAATAATAATGGGAGACTTTAACACCCCACTGTCAACATTAGACAGATCAACGAGACAGAAAGTTAACAAGGATATCCAGGAATTGAACTCAACTCTGCACAAAGTGGACCTAATAGACATCTACAGAACTCTCCACCCGAAATCAACAGAATATACATTCTTCTCAGCACCACATTGCAATTATTTGAAAATTGACCACATAATTGGAAGTAAAGCACTCCTCAGCAAATGTAGAACAACAGAAATTATAACAACCTGTCTCTCAGACCACAGTGCAATCAAACTAGAACTCAGGACTAAGAAAATCAATCAAAACCGCTCAACTACATGGAAACTGAACAACCTGCTCCTGAATAACTACTGGGTACATAATGAAATGAAGGCAGAAATAAAGATGTTCTTTGAAACCAATGAGAACAAAGATACAACATACCAGAATCTCTGGGACACATTTAAAGCAGTGTGTAGAGGGAAATTTATAGCACTAAAAGCTCATAAAAGAAAGCTGGAAAGATCTAAAATTGACACCCTAACATCACAATTAAAAGAACTAGAGAAGCAAGAGCAAACACAATCAAAAGCTAGCAGAAGCAAGAAATAACTAAGATCAGAGCAGAACTGAAGGAGATAGAGACACAAAAAACCCTCCAAAAAATCAATGACTCCAGGAGCTGGTTTTTTGAAAAGATCAACAAAATTGACTGCTAGCAAGACTGATAAAGAAGAAAAAAGAGAAGAATCAAATAGACGCAATAAAAATTGATAAAGGAGATATCACCACCGACCCCACAGAAATACAAACTACCATCAGAGAATACTATAAACACCTCTATGCAAATAAACTAGAAAACCTAGAAGAAATGGATAATTTCCTGGACACTTACACTCTCCCAAGACTAAACCAGGAAGAAGTTGAATCCCTGAATAGACCAATAGCAGGGTCTGAAATTGAGGCAATAATTAATAGCCTACCAACCAAAAAAAGTCCAGGACCAGACAGATTCACAGCCAAATTCTATTGGAGGTACAAGGAGGAGCTGGTACCATTCCTTCTGAAACTATTCCAATCAATAGAAAAAGAAGGAATCCTCCCTAACTCATTTTATGAGGCAAATATCATCCTGATACCAAAGCCTGGCAGAGACACAACAAAAGAAGATAATTTTAGACCAATATCCCTGATGAACATCGATGCAAAAATCCTCAATAAAATACTGCCAAACCGGATTCAGCAGCACATCAAAAAGCTTATCCACCATGATCAAGTGGGCTTCATCCCTGGGACGCAAGGCTGGTTCAACATATGCAAATCAATAAACATAATACAGCATATAAACAGAACCAAAGACAAAAACCACATGATTATCTCAATAGATGCAGAAAAGGCCTTCGACAAAATTCAACACCCCTTCATGCTAAAATCTCTCAATAAATTTGGTATTGATGGAATGTATCTCAAAATAATAAGAGCTATTTATGACAAACCCACAGCCAATATCATACTGAATGGGCAAAAACTGGAAGCATTCCCTTCTAAAACTGGCACAAGACAGGGATGCCCTCTCTCACCACTCTATTCAACATAGTGGGGGAAGTTCTGGCTAGGACAATCAGGCAAGAGAAAGAAATAAAGGGCATTCAGTTAGGAAAAGAAGAAGTCAAATTGTCCCTGTTTGCATATGACACGATTGTATATTTAGAAAACCCCATCATCTCAGCCCAAAATCTCCTTAAGCTGATATGCAACTTCAGCAAAGTCTCAGGATACAAAATCAATGTGCAAAAATCACAAGCATTCTTATACGTCAATAACAAACAAACAGAGAGCCAAATCATGAATGAACTTCCATTCACAATTGCTTTAAAGAGAATAGAATACCTAGGAATCCAACTTACAAGGGATGTAAAGGACCTTTTCACGGAGAACTACAAACCACTGCTCAGTGAAATAAAAGAGGACACAAACAAATGGAAGAACATACCATGCTCATGGATAGGAAGAATCAATATCGTGAAAATGGCCATACTGCCCAAGGTAATCTATAGATTCAATGCCATCCCCATTAAGCTACCAATGACTTTCTTCACAGAATTGGAAAAAACTGCTTTAAAGTTCATATGGAACCAAAAAAGACCCGCATTGCCAAGACAATCCTAAGTCAAAAGAACAAAGCTGGAGGCACCATGCTACTTGACTTCAAACTGTACTACAAGGCTACAGTAACCAAAACAGCATGGTACTGGTACCAAAACAGAGATATGGATCAATGGAACAGAACAGAGTCCTCAGAAATAATACCACACATCGACAGCCATCTGATCTTTGACAAACCTGAGAAAAACAAGAAATGGGGAAAGGATTCTCTATTTAATAAATGATGCTGGGAAAATTGGCTAGCCATAAGTAGAAAGCTGAAATTGGATCCTTTCCTTACTCCTTACACAAAAATTAATTCAAGATGGCTTAGAGACTTAAATGTTAGACCTAAAACCATAAAAACTCTAGAAGAAAACCTAGGTAATACCATTCAGGACAAGGGCACGGGCAAGGACTTCATGTCTAAAACACCAAAAGCAACGGCATCAAAAGCCATAATTGACAAATGGCATCTAATGAAACTAAAGAGCTTCTGCACAGCAAAAGAAACTACCATCAGAGTGAACAGGCAACCTACAGAATGGGAGAAAATTTTTGCAATCTACTCATCTGACAAAGGGCTAATATCCAGAACCTACAAAGAACTCAAATAAATTTATGTGAAAAAAACAAACAACTCCATCAAAAATAGGCAAAGAATATGCACAGACATTTCTAAAAAAAAAGACATGCATACAGCCAACAGGCACATGAAAAAATGCTCATCATCACTGGCCATCAGAGAAATGCAAATCAAAACCACAATGAGATACCATCTCACACCAGTTAGAATCATTAAAAAGTCAGGAAACAACAGGTGCTGGAGAGGATGTGGAGAAATAGGAACACTTTTACACTGTTGGTGGGATTGTAAACTGGTTCAACCATTATGGAAAACAGTATGGCAATTCCTCAAGGATCTAGAACTAGAAATACCATATGACCCAGCCATCCCATTACTGGGTATATACCCAAAGGATTATAAATCATGCTGCTACAAAGACACATGCACACATATGTTTATTGTGGCACTATTCACAATAGCAAAGACTTGGAATCAACCCAAATGTCCTTCAGTGACAGACTGGATTAAGAAAATGTGGCACATATAAACCATGGAATACTATGCAGCCATAAAAAAAGGATGAGTTCGTGTCCTTTGTAGGGACATGGATGCAGCTGGAAACCATCATTCTCAGCAAACTATCGCAAGAACAGAAAACCAAACACTGCATGTTCTCACTCATAGGTGGGAATTGAACAATCAGATCACTCAGACTCTGCAAGGGGAACATCACACACTGGGGCCTATAATGACGAGGGGGAAGGGGGGAGGGATGGCATTGGGTGTTATACCTGACGTAAATGACGAGTTGATGGGTGCTGAGGAGTTGATGGGTGCAGCACACCAACATGGCACAAGTATACATATGTAACAAACCTGCACGTTGTGCACATGTACCCTAGAACTTAAAGTATAATAAAATAAAAAATTTAAAAAAAAAAAGAGATACAGAGATGCCTGAGGAAACCCAACTGTTCAGCACAGATGTTTTGTAGTTTTCCCGTTGCCCAGGCATGTGAGTGAGTGAGCTTTCCAAGGACTTTAACCCCAGCCTTTGAGCTGCCAGAGCTGACATGAAGTAGAACAGAGATGAGCTGAGCTTTGTCCCACCTGCAGATTTGTGAGTAAAATTTATGTTGCTGTTGTTTGAAGCCGTGTTTTTTAAAAATTAGTTTTTACACTGACAAACAAAAATTGTATCTATTAGTGCACAACATGAGGCACACATGATGTTTTGATATATGTATACATTGTGGAATGGCTACATCAGGCTGTTTCATATATTAATGAAGTTTTGAAATTTTGAATTGGTCTGCCACACAGTACTGGATAAATGGAACACTGTTTTCTAAGATAAAATGATACATTTACAGAGCATTTTTAAAGTATTATTCATTTTGTTCAATATTTGTTCAATATTTTAAAGTATTCAATTTTGGCTCAATTTTTTAAAGTATTACTCATTTTCTTCAATATTTGACAAGCTCTTTTAGTTTGAGCATATCTACCAAACTCTGGAAATATTCTTGTATTTTTTAAAAAATAATTTTATCTCCATTTTGTGTATGTTCCCTTCTCAGAACACTAATTCAGTGCTGAGTGTCTTAAATGAATACCTTGTCATTGTTATCTTTATCCTATGATTATGTGTTTTAATATATATTTGAGGAATTCCTTTGACTTCATCTTCTAACAATTTTTCAGTTACTAATTTTGTCAAGAGCATTTTAAATGTCAAATAATGTTTTCTCTTCCTTTGATCCTTAATTTGGTGAGTAATGCTCTTCTTTTATTTTATGAATTACATATATTTGTATATATATACACATACACATATATATCTTTCTAAGAATAAATTACTCTTCTACTTCTTATATTATTTTTGTCTTCTTTCCTATCTTAAAATGATACAATAATATATTTGGTTGATACCACTCTGCTCATATATGGGTTTTATTGACAGGTTGCTTTTGCCAAGCAGGATACAGGGCTGAGTGTCAGTCACTGTGCCTAAAATTTTCTAAATGCTAGAATATGCTAGTTGCCCCATTTCTCGTTAGGCAGCTAAATTTATTGTGAGACTGATTTTCCTTTGGTTGTTTACTTTGTTGTATATATTTGCTGTGGTAGTTAATACATGGCTTCTGGATTAGAGATGGAGAATTATTACACACATGGGAACTTAGTTATTCTTTCTCTTTTGAACCCACTTTTCACTTCAATCATCTGAGGTCACTTGCCTTATTGCCAGGGGCAGCCTAGTTCCCTCTTTGACTGTAGCTGTCCCTGGACTCCATCAGCTCATCTATTTTTCATCTTTTGGAGATATTTTAAGTGTCCGCTGATGTCTCACTTTCTATTATGGTTATGGTTGTAGGATTATATCATTTTCATTCATTTAACATCATTATAATGGCTATCAATGGATAGGAAATAAAAGTGTTCACTCTTGAATTAGAAGTTAACAACTTTATTAATGACCCAGGAAAGGATATTAATAAGATAAGATTTAAGTGTTTATAGTGCATGAAATTGAAAAGGAAAGTCGAAGAATAAAAGTCAATTGTAAAGGCTAAATTCATTGTCAGGTATTATTATTATTATTGCTATATTTATTGCAATTGCTCTCATTATCATCATCGTTATTTCAGGTACATATTTATTTGCTATAAGACAACCTAACTACTTTTCACTGTGTCCTCTGTTGCCATCCTAGTCTAAGTCCCCATTATTTCTCACCTGGATTACTCCAAATGCCTAGTAAATGCTTCCATGCTTTTCCTATTATCCAGTGAAAACATGGTTATCAGAATAATCTTTTAAAAATAAAAATCAGATCATAAAATGCTCCAATTGGTTTGCCAATCTCTTAGAATAGAACCAAAATCTTGTAATGAGCTATAAGCCTATATAACATATATCCTACCTACATTTTGACTTCATCTCATATTTCTCCTCTTTCTTATTTCCTATGCTCCAGACATTTTATCATTTGCTTTAATCACACTAGTTTTGCTTTAATTTCTTGAACTTGCCAAAGCTTGTCCCTAGAGCACCCTTTACATGGATGGCTTTTGCTCATCATTTGTCTCAGATCCAGCCCCTTGCCATATCTGAGAGGTTTCTTGACTACTGAACCTTATTAGAGCCTCACTCCCAGTTAGTCTGTGTAAATATTGATCATTTTAATAGTCTGTATCTCTACGGACATTCTATATTTATGTATTTGATTACATGTTTAGCATTCATCTTCCTCAGAAGAATGTAGGTTACCTGAGGAAAGGGATCTTTATTTTCATTGTACTGAACCATGGTCCTGATACCTAATAGGGACTAAGGATAACTGATCGAATGATAGGTATTGCATCTCTTCTTATGAAAAGTATACAGGCTTTGAAAGTTTAAATAACACCCAAGTTCACACATCTAGTTAATGATAGAACTAAAGTCAATCCAAGTGTTTAGTTAGGACTTGGAAAGTCTATAATTTTTTAAAGCATAATGGCTCAATATAAAATACAGCTATGTTCAGCTTATTTAACTAAGGCAAGTATTGGTCTCTAAGAGGTGGCACTCCTCAAAATGCAAGTCAGAGACCCAGGTCCTTTCCATCTGTAGTTCTCCATTCTCATTGCTGTATCTGGCCCAAAAAAAAATGGAAAAAAGAGCATGGGCTATTTTTATGAATCAAGTGTGGAAGTGTTACATACACTCACATTCCACTGGCTAGAACTCAGTCATATAATTTATATAACTACATGTAACTGCAGGAAAGTTGGGTAGTATGGTGTTATGAGTTAAATTGTGCCTTGAAGGCAAAGATTTCATGATGAAAATGCCAAAAGCAATTGCAACAAAAGCAAACATTGACAAATGGGATCTAATTAAACTAAAGAGCTTCTGCACAGCAAAAGAAACAATCATCCAGACAACCCACAGAATGGGAGAAAGATTTTGCAATCTATTCATGTGAGAAAGGTCTAATATCCAAAGTCTACAAAGAACTTAAACAAATATACAAGAAAAAAACAACCCCATTAAAAATTGGACATAAGACATGAACAGACACTTCTCAAAAGAACACATTTATGTGGCCAAAAAACATGAAAAAAGAAGCTCTACATCACTGATCATTAGAGAAATGCAAGTCAAAATCACAATGAGATACCATCTCCCACCAGTCAGAAGGGCTATTATTAAAAAGTCAAGAAACAACAGTTGCTGGAGAGGCTGCGGAGAAAAGGAATGCTTTTACACAGTTGATGGGAATGTAAATTAGTTCAATCATTTAGAAGATAGTGTGGTGATTCCTGAAAGATCTAGAAACAGAAATACTATTAGATCCAGCAATCCCATTACTGACTGTATGAATATCCAAGGGAATATAAATCATTCTATTATAGAGACACATGCACGTGTATGTTCATTGCAGCATTATTCACAATAGCAAAGGCATGGAATCCATCCAAATGCCCATCAATGATAGACTGGATAAAGAAAATGTGGTATATATACACCATGGAATACTATGCAGCCATAAAAAGGAGCTAAATCATGTCCTTTGCAGGCACATGGATGGAACTGGAAGCTGTTATCCTCAGCAAACTAATACAGGAACAGAAAACCAAACACCGCATGTTCTCACTTACAAGTGGGAACTGAATGGTAAGGACACTAGAGGGAGGGAGAGCATCAGAAAAATTAGCTAATGGATACTGGGCTTAATACCTAGGTGATGAGTTGATCTGTGCGGCAAACCACCATGACACATGTTTACCTACGTAAGAAACCTGCACATCCAACAAATGCACCCCAGAATTAAATAAAAGTTGAAGAAAAACTAAACACATAGTAAGTAAAAAACATAAATAAAAAATAAATTGTGCCTTGCAAAAAAATAACATTGAAATCCTAACATACAACACTTTAAAATATGACCTTGTTCGGACATAATAAGGTTATTGCAGATGTTATTATTATAGTTAAGTTAGGGTGAGATCATACAAGAGGAGTAAGGTTGGTCCCTAGTCCAGTATGATTGGTATCCTTAGAAGATGGCCATGTAAACACACAAATAGAACACGACATGATCACAGAGGCAGAGATTGGAGAGATGCACCTACAAGGTCAGAAATGCCAAAGACTGCTGGTAACCACCAGAAGCAAGGAGAGGGGCATGGAATACCTTCCCCTTCATAGCCCTCAGAATGAACCAAACCTCCCAACACCTTGATTTCAGACTTCAGACCGCCAGAACTGTGAGAGAATAAATTTCTGTTTCAAACCACCTAATGCATGCTTCTTTGTATGGCAGCTCTAGGAAACATCCATGTGACCTATATGTGTGCCCAGGAAGAAGAGGAAATCGATTTTGTTGAATGTTGAGCGGTTGCTTCCATACCAAATCTGCTTCAAAATGTATGTTCTATGATGTTGCTAAACAAGATGAATTTTCATAAATGAAAACTTATTTAAGTTCAAAATCAACATGCCAGTAGAAGAATAGGGGAAAACATGACTTTACAGCAGGGCATGAGGGAACCAGCAGGAACCTGTGCTTGCCATGAGCTCTGTGTGAGTGATGCATGACATGAGAGAGATGAGATGTTAGAAAAGAGAAACAGATACCAGTGTGTCCAGAAAAGGCTTTGCTCTTTTTTTTTCAATGTAACCACACCAGAAATATTGTGCTTAGAGCTGGAAACCTTAAAATAGGAGCTATGTAGATTCAGCAAAGTCTATACAGAGGAAACCATCTGAGGTTGAGAAGGAACTGAAAACTTTCTTCTATTAGGACTGGGTGAATGGACGGGCAATATTTTGCTCAGAGAATAAGCCACTAAATGAATGATAGTTTTTTGCAAGTATTTTTTAAAATAGAAAGAGAGAGAATCTTTGCTTTATTTAAGCCCAAAAGGTGGAGCTAGGGCAAATAAATTGCGATTAGAAAGACAGAATTTGACTCAAGATAAGAATGCACTTTGTAGCAATCAAAGTTTTCCCAAGGTGCACTATGTTAGCATCCAAAGCAACTAAGCTTCAATACTAGAGAAATGTTCAGAAAAGGCTCAAAAAGAGGAAGGCCATCACAGTGTGAAGCAAGCATTGATGGGCAAAGTGTATTAGATCAGCTCTATGCAGTCTTCTGCAGCCATTAACTTATTTTGGTAAGATTTTAGTGGAGTTCCTCAGTTTCATAGTTTGGTAGGGCAAGGTACATTTACATGAAGGCTAAATTCTAGGATACAATGTGGTGGAGTATGAGAAACTCAGAGTTTGGAGCCCTGAAAACCTGGTTTTAAATCAGGCTTTAGTGTTTCCAATGTGTAGGTCATTACCTATAAGTAAAGGTTTACTAATAATGCAAAAATGTGTGGTTGAATCAGGGCTGCAGCGAATTTGAGAATAGTTCTAGAGCCAAAATAACAAATGTAACTAAGACTGTAGAAAAAACTCATAGATGTGAATAGAGGCAGTTTACCAAACCTCTCTGAGTCTTAGTTCCTATCTGTACAATGGAGCTAAAAATACATACTTTATCTCCTCAGAAATGTGTCAATAAAGTTAGATAAATAAAAATGCATCCTTTCTAGAATATTAAACAAATGTCGGTTATGAGTAATTACATGGCTAATTAGAAGGGTTTTGGTAAGTGTGTTAGTAGGTTGATTTTTGGCAAGCCTGCTGCCATAGTTGAATTGTTCATGTTTGTATTTTCCTTAGAGCAGATACTCATGGCACTTACAGCTTATCAGAGAGATAGAAGTTCAATAAATTAACCAAATCATACCACAGTCATGACTGTCTCCTGGCTTATTCTCTGCATCGATTTAACTGGGAATCCCATTTCCATAGAATAATAACTTTTCTATATAAAAGAATAAAATGGTTAGTTTTTAGATCAACAATCCAAAGGATTGGAAGTCTGAAAATGTTAAAGTGGCCCAATTATACAAATTTAAGTAGAATGGGCCAATAAGATGCATCCTTATTAATGTCTATTCAAGGAGATATAGAAGAGACTCAAGGCATGAGTTTGGAATTCCTGCATGTAGTGCCTTCATCACTCCAACTTTCCTCCTTCATGAGAATTTGACAGTTAAACTTGTCCTTTTTTTTTTTTGGTTTGTGCAAAAATTCCAGGAAAAAAAAAGTGCGTCTTTGGATTTCATTAGGCCATTATATGACACTGATCTCTAAGAATATGGGAGAAAATGCCACACACTTATTCTAGTTTATACGTATAAACACAGTAAGTTAGGCAGTTGAACTTTCAATACAATGTTTTGTAGCTAAATTAGGGGAGCAGAATTATTTAATGGGGCCATGATTGTGGCTTGAGGACATGTGTTCGCATTTTAAAACTGCATTTTCCCATTTTCATCTTATTAAGTTTGTACAAGTACAAAAAAATTACTTTTAATGACAAAAATTGGTAACTATTTGGAATGTTTTAGAGTTACTTGTTTAGAAATGGTATATTCTCTATTTAACAACTAGACAAGTGATGGTAATAGGTGTTGCGGTCTGAGTCTAGCCAGGAAAATATAAACTATTTAAAACTGAGATAATTTGATGTAGCAAATTGATGATGGAAGAACTATTAATTCTGAGTTTGGTGAGGTAACCTGAAGATTAGCAATAAAAACATACCTCCACTCCTAGTCTTAGGCTGGAAGAGATTTTACTGTAGTTCAGCAGCTGGAGTGACTCAATAGCAGTTGAAATAGTGGTAATTTTTTTAATTCCTAATAGGAGCTGGAGCCATAAAGAAGATAAAGCTGCTGGAGATGCTTCCTGTGGGAGGAAGGCACAAAAATAAACACCCTGGCCTCTCCTTTTCTTCCATCCTCCAGTCTCCTGCCAGTAACTTCTGTTGGGCAAACACAAGAAAAGCCAGCTAATTCAGGAGGCTAGGAATGCAATATGTAGAATTCAGTCTCTGTGACACAGAGCTTAGCAGAAGAAAGCAGGGAATGAATCTGAGGAAATGTCAGCCCAGGAGTGGCATGGATAGGTCTTCACATGGATGCAACAGTCAAATGTATTTGCTCAAAATTTAATTATTTATGCTGAAGTGGGCAGGATCTTATTAAGAATCATAATTTTAAAGATATTTAGTAAATGAGAATGAAAAAAAAATCTTAGAAGAAAAATATAACATTTTAGCTTCGTTATGAGAAAAAATATCCAAGGCAAGCAAAACCATTGAATTTATGAACTTGTTCATCTTTACCTGGGTCCTTAGGGTAATCTATTTATCTCAACTACTGTGGAACCAGGTGTGAAAAACCTGATATTTACAGAGCTCCTGCACGGTAGCGATCTTTGTTTTTGGTAGTTGGTAGCTTCATTGTTTCTCCATGGACACCATCGTGAAATGCACACCCCTTGCCACAGACAGCACTAGGATAGAACCATATCAACTCATCCCAAGTTTATGGAAAACTTTATGGCATCTATTCAGAGCACAGGACATCTTCATATTGAACAACAAAACAAACGCAATTTTAGGATTATGCCAGACCAAAACCATTATGACCACTAGAGACAAATTAAAAAGGAAACCCCTGTTAGATATTCCCTACATATTGCTGCTTAATCTCAAAGCTTCTTGATGAAAATAAGTGGATGTTTTGCCTTCATTAGGACAACTATCCAGATGTCTGGGAATAACCATAAGTTACTTTAAGTACTTTCTAACTTTCATCACTTTGTTTGGAGTGACAGCAACATAGCTAACATATGGAAATTACAGCTTGAATGACATAATGTAGCTAAGAACAAATACAACTGTTTTTGTTTTGTTTTGTTTTCATAGTTTTCTGTTTTTGCACTTATAGGCTGTACTGTAATTAGACAGATAATTTTTAAAATGTAGATGAACAAAAGAATAAATTTTAATACCATTGTAGTTAACCTTGAAAGAACAGTATCACAAAGCTCATCTCTTGACCCGCAAGTCTTGGGCTTTCATTTATTTTTCCCTGGCCTCCTAGTGAGATCTCCTTTTCATTCTCTCATTAGTTGATCAATGTATTATATCTTTAATGCATTGAATACTTTCTATTGAAAAAGAAATACCGTTTAGTTCTGTGCTAAGTATTTTATGTATGTTTACTGAGTACTTATTCTGTGGTAAGTGCTTGGAATCGTGATATGGTGACCATTTTAGATGTAGGTGATATACCATGAAAAATTATTCCCATTTTATGGAAGAGGAAACTGAGATTTAAGAAGTTTAGGGAAGTTATCCAAGATCACAAAATCTAGTAAATGTTTTCCTAGGATTCCAGATAGGAAATCAGGCTTTACTGTCAATAATCATAACAAGTATATGGTTCTGAGTCTCCTGCCTTTATGCTCTTTGTTTCTCTCTTTCTCAAGAAAGATTTTAATTAATTTATTTTCACTGAGGTATAACTGTCTAATTAGCATCAATATGTAGTGAACTGTGGGTATTAGTTTTCTTGCCTATCAAGCATTCTTATTCATTTTATTCATTTTCCCTGGTTATAGACCTATCCTTTGGTCACTTGGAATAGAAATAAAACCTATGTCTGGCCAGTATGGTCACTCATGGTAAACTATAACCAAGTAATAGTTATTGGTCCATGCAGAGTACATGTGACACAAATAAAGTAAATTAGATTACCGCTATAGGATTAATATATGAATAATAGAATAAAGGGAATATTTCTCTCTCTGTCTCTCTCTGTCTCTCTGTCTCTCTCTCCATCTCTCTTTCTCTCTCTCTCTCTCTTTCATGATTATCAATAGGATGAGGCTGCTGGACATAGGAAAAACCCATTTACAGAAGAGAATGGAACATACATGCAAAGAGAATGAAAAATAAATGGATAGAGAGAAGAGAGGAGGGGGAAAAAAGAGAAAGACAAAAGAGAAAATCTCCTGACAGCACTAAATCTCCAATTTCAATCTCTAAGGCTGGTTGCAACAGATACTCCTTTTTTGTTGTTGTTGTTGTCCCTGTTGCTTATGGAAATTTTAGTTCTATCTTTGATAATGCACAGAATTATGACAAATTATCCTTTGAAATATAGCTTATATTTATAAAAGATGTAAAGCCTTAAGCACATAATTCTCTAAGTGGTAACTCTCAGTGTTGATAAGACAACACTAAAGGCATGCCTTTGTGCTGGAGGGCTTACCTCTCACCACATATGCTTGCTGACTTCTATGCCTTATTGCTCGGGGCTCTTTTACTTCACTGAACTCAATTCTCTGGACCAGTAGCCTCACAATGGGGATTCCGGGCTGTTTTATTTGGTTGATATCATATATAGGACTGGAATGCTTTTAGGTGGCATAGGGACTCTATTTATCCACAGTTCCTTACAAGCATTTTTTAACACCTTGCCTGCATGACTTTTCCTGACCTTTAAGGCATTTGGTTTTTTCATTCCTGTACTATAAATTTTCTGGTCATCCTGCTTCTCCTTTAAAGCATACCCATTTTACTCCCCAGTGCATCAAGACATGACTCTTCTTTCCAAGGTGAAAACTCTTTTTTTTGTGGTACATTAATCCATCTGCATATGTCAGCTGGTAATAATGTATGTTTTCTGGTTCCATCCAGATAAGATATATACAAATTGGAAGGTAAGAATATGAATGAACTGAAAACATCATGCCTGGATTCCATAGAGAGAACAAAACTTAAATTTCATCATAAAAATAAGCAAACCTGATTATCCAAAATAAATTAAATATAAAATTATTTCAGCTGGTACTCATTTTATAATTGTCAAGAATGCAGCTGATACGGTTAAGCAGCATGCTACTAATGTTATGGATTGCCATCCTAAGTTCTGATTATTTTCTTCATAGATCAAACTTATTTGACAACCATTGTATGAGGTGATTTTAAAATTAATTGAATATTGAAAATATAAATCTTAAAAGTCAATAGTGTATTTGTGATGGAGACAGTGGAATGGGAATTGACTCTTTTAGTTTAACAAAATGGTGTTTAGGTGGTTCAAGGAGATACAATGGAAATGAGTACTTGGGCTCATCCAGTCTTCATTCAAATGAAAGCACTGAAAAAGCCAAGGGAAATAACAGGTCAGGATACTGGCAAAGATGTAATTGAAATCATAAATCATGGATTCTAAACTGGATTATGAGTGAAGTTAAATAAAACTAAGCTTAATTGGTTGAGATAAGTAGAATACATAAATAAAGAGATGGACTAACGAATAGATAGTTGGTTGGAAGGAAGGATGGGTAAATGAGTGGAATAATTATCATCTAGAACAAATTCAGGCATTTGTCAATTGACATTATATGTGTCATTGAAGAAAACTGAAACAAAATTGAAATTTTTGTCGCAGAACTTTGAGAGAAAGCTAAGAATATTCTGCGTTTTTGACTGCTAAGAAGTTCTTTCTGTCAAGGTTCTAAACATTGAATGTCAATTTCTGCTGAAGAATATTTCCATCACTTTCTGTGGAAAAACCCTTGGCAAATTGTACTGAACACTTTAGCATGCTATATAGTATTTCATTATGGAATTAATTTCAAATCACCTGCTTCTAGTCAGTTTTAAATGGGAACATTTCCTAAATGTGCTACATTTAATGCAATATCTACTCAGTTTCATATGGTAGTTTTCCCATTTCAGATAGACACAAAGCTGACATTGATGGAATCTGAATGGCGTTGGTTTTCTTTAATGGGATTATCTACATTCTTATACAAATGACATCTGTTAAGTATATAACTTGCTAGGTTGTATGGTAGATATTGAGAATAGAGATTTTAATAGGAAATTGTCTAGGATCTTTAGAGTCCAGGAGAAGAGACAAGCCTATGGTGTAATGACATAGCTATCAGCAGATTGCACTGAATTTGAAAATTCAGACCTGACTACCTACTGCAATGGAGAAGGTTCATAAAGTAGGCAACATTTGTTCTAGGTCATGATGGATATGCCAACAAGGAATAATGTGTGAGATACACACTGTGTTGATCAGAAAATATTCTGATCTACTTCTTTTATCTTTTGGTAGAACGTATCTACCACTTACCTATCTCTTATCCTTTGGGTAGAACATATTTCTCCACTATATTGATATTGGGCTTGACTATGCGTCTTGCTTTAGCCAATGGAAGTGAGCAGTCATGATGCAAGCAGAGCCCATAAATGTGCTAGCATGGTTTAGTGTGGCCCCTTGCATTGGGCAATCTGCCAGAAAGAGAATATACTCTGAATAGCTGCTGGTCCAGGAAGAATGAGGAAGCACACAAAGCTGACCTAATTCCAACCTACCGCCTGGAGCCAAGCCCAGCATATCCCAGCTGAGCCCAGCCTGAATCAAAGCTGCCCCACACAATGCGTAAGTGAAAAACCAAAAATGTGTGTTGCTTTAAGACACTGCCCTGGGTTTTGAGGCAGATTTTTCTGCCTTATTATTCCATATAGCTAAATAATACACAGGGAAAGCTTTGCTGCATAGAAAGACGAATACCATGTGAAGGAAAGTAGCTATTACTTTGCTGTGGTTACACTATGATTACACATTGATGACTATAAAAGAAAAGTAGGAGCTGGAAAACAGTTTGAGGGCGAATTATGAAACTGAAGAGTTGGACCGAATCTCATAGGTGATGAGATGTGATCAAAGTAATTATTTTTCACAGAAAGAATGACATAAGTATACTCTACTGAGTTAATCTTGCAACTTAATCTGGGAGGATATCTACAAGCAAACTCACTCATTCAACAAATATTAACGAGCATCAACTATGTGTCAGATATTTTTGATACACTAATGAATGAAAATAGAGCTCTGCTCTTACCTCTTAATGGAGGGAAATGGACAATAAACAATAAACATAATAAATGATGTACACAATATATGAAAAAGTGATTAAGTGCCAAGGGAAAAAAATAATAAAAAGCAGAGCAGTGAAAAGAGGGTTGCAATTTTTAAAAGGTTAGTTGGGGTAGGTCTCAATGAGAAGGAAACATCATCTTAGAATCTGCAGTCAAATATTTTTCAAGACTGAGAGCTAACACAACAAAATACAAAAATTAGCTGGGTGTGGTGGCACACAACTGTAATCCCAGCTATTTGGGAGGCTGTAACAAGATTCGCTTGAAACCGGGAGGCGGAGGTTGCAGCAGTGAGTGGAGATCACGCCACTGTACTCTGGCCTGGGTGATAGAGTGAGACTCTGTCTCAAAAAAATGAAAAATAAAAAAAAATAAAAGACTGGCAACTAACATGTAACTGTAAACATCTAGCCAAAAAATTTATGTAAATGACTCTATAATTAAAAGTATAAACTATTTCTTAGAAAAAGCTGGTGATTCATATAATTGGTAAAGCGTCAGATACAGAGAAGTTGTAGGACTCCATGACTCCCACAATAACAGCAAAGGTGTCTTTGTCAATGTGTACGTGGTTCTATTCTGTGATAAAATAGTTCATGAACAGGCATAACTGCTACTGCTGGGCCACCTGTCATCTTGTGATGAAACATATTTTCAGCACCATAATCTGAGTCTTCGCTGGTGAGAAATGTAGGTTTATGTTCATCAAGGCGTGAAGCAGAACCTTGGCAATCCACTCCTACTCAGCCTTCTGGAAGGTATCTTCATGCTAGAGAATTCAAACACTGTGCCAGGCCTTTCTCCAGGAAACAGCTGAACCAACTCTGTTATGGTTTCAAGTTACATTTCATGTTAAGAAAGATGGCATAAAATTATTCGAATATTTCATAAAGGGTGAAAATTCTTATTTTGCTTTACAGTGGACACAGCATGGATCACTATTATCTTCTTTTGTTTTGCTTTATTTTAAGTAGAATTATACTGGTAGTCACTGTACGATACAGATGTTGTGGTGTAATCTTTCCCTTTTTAAAATCTCTTGGCCTTTGCTCCATGAAAACCAAACCATGAAATTGAGCCATGTAAGGCATATTGTCCCCAGGCAGGGCCAGTCCTGACAAGTACGGGGGCTTGATGAGGACTGGAGGATTCAAGTTGTCATGCATCTCTGAGAAAAGGATCTTATAATGTCTGTTCCATTTCTGAAATGAGTTTGAAGGAAGCAAAACTGATAGAGACTCCAGATAAATGTTGATGGCTTTCCAAATACAAACCGTATCCTCTTAACAACAACAAAAATAATGTCTAAATAAAAACTATATCCCCAAACAAGTTTGGAAGTATTAATAACAGTCTCAAGTAATTGTCTCTGCCACTTTGGTAGGGTTAGAGAGAAGACATAGACCATGAAGACATGTCAGGGGCAGAGAGGGCCTGAGGAAGAACCACCAAGTTGCCATGACCCTAGAGTGCCACGGGAAAGCAAACATGGAAGGACTTTCTGGTCGAGTTGTGCAAGATGAAGATGCGGTTATTTTGAAGTACACCCATTAGGAACGCCAGCCTCTTGGTAGACACTAAAATAAAGATCACATTCAAATGCCAAACAGGACAAGGTAAAGCTCAGTGAAGGCCACTTTGATGGGGCATGGGAGCCACCAAGCGGATGTCTGCCCCATGTTATGATGGCATATAGGTGCTTGCAATGCTTCAAGCTGGGGAGAAGACACAGGGAAAGGAAAATCTGGAATTGAGTAAATTTAAACCTGAAAAGATTAATGATACCCTACAATGTATACATCTACTTAAAGTTTAAAAAATTTAAATTTTCTACTACCAAATATAATAACTCCAAGTAAAGATCCAGTTCAACTAAGGAAAAAGGCAAAGGTAGTTACATTTTTGTACACCTGAGTTTGTGGTTTGAAAATTTATATCTATTACACTAGGAAACGCATAGTTGCAATCAGCACTTCAAATATTTTATATCCCAGTTATCTATCAAAGGAAATGGCATCTGTTCCCCTGAAACAGATAAAAGGCATAAATTTTATCTATTACACTAATTCTTCCTAGAAGGGCAACCTGTGTCTTAATAAAAATATTTTCCTGAAAAAAAAAATACATTGTTTCTTCTAATATCTGTCTTCAAGCATTATGGAAAGGGGCAAACGTTTACTTAACAAAGACAGATACTCATATACGTAATGGTACAAGACATATTCTAAGGACAACTCCCTACATAATTCAGAAACACAAATTATAGTTTTGTTGTATGCATGGCATTCTCCCTGGTCACTATGAAGAGTGAATCTGATTCTTAGATTTTCTCACTTCCTCTAATTTGGAGGTTACCCATGGACTGGAATGGCAGTCCTCTACATTCCTTGTTCTTCTGTCCCCCTCGTCTGCTTCTCTACAGGTGCCTCTTGGGAGATTGACATTGGACATAATTAAGGCCTGAGATCTGGACAGCATCCATGCTAGTATTGCTCCCCAGAGTCCCAACTTTGACCAACAGCAGAATTCCTCTGCTTCCACTTGGGAAGTTGTTCTCTGTCTCTGTCTCGGTACTTGTTCCCTGTTTTTAAGTAAAAGATTATTCTTCACAAATTATCCTATGGATCACATTGATTCCCCAGGCCCATTCTATGCCAGCAGCTTCTTCACAGCTACAGTTCCTATAGAATACATACACACACACACACGCACACACACACACACGCATACATATGTGACTCTACAGATTGGATGTTTGGGGTTAGCAGGGAGTTAGGTCAGTTTTCACAGCAGTTCTTATTTGCTTCCTTGCATTTCCTGGCTTCGTAATCAAACATGATATGGATATTAATTCCTTCTTAAAAATGATTATTGTAGAAAAAACATCGGTAAGCTTTCTAAATTCGCCCTACATTTGACTAATAGCAAATGAAAATTCTCAAAGTCTCATTTCTCTTATTCATAAGCATAAATCAGTAGTCAACATTTCCACCCAAGGATGGAAAAAAAAAAAAAACTGGTTCTTAGACCATTTTTCATTATGTTTAGAATACCTAGGCATTTAACCAAAACAATACATGTTGGCTCAATTGCTATTTCTGTGTAGGTTTTAGTGAATCCTACATATTTAAGAGTTCAATTAAAACTGGTTTGGAGTTGTTGTAGAGGTAATCAACAGTGGTTAGGGAGTTTGCATCTCAATCAACTTAAGTAATTAACGCAATAAGCAGTGTTCAAAATCTATCCCTTGATTTGGAAACCCATCTACTAAGAATGCTACATGATACTCCAGCCCTCTGGATGAATTATGACACTTTTCCTCAAAAATCTGCAAAAATTGTGTTGTTGCAAATACTATAGTTCCCTCTCATCTGCAGTTTTGCTTTAGGTAGTTTTAGTTACCTGAGGTCAACGGTGGTCTAAAAATATTAAACAGAAAATTCCAGAAATAAGCAATTTATAAGCTTTTAACTGTGTGCTATTCTGACTAGCATGATAAAATATCACACTGTCCCGCTCTGTTCTTCCCAGGATGTGAATCATCCCTTTGTCCGGCGTTTCCATGCTGTCTACTCTACCTGACCTTTAGTTACTTAATAGTTACCTCAGTTATCAGATCAACTGTTTCAGTATCACACAGCTTGTATTCAAGTTACCCGTATTTAATAATGGCCCCAAAGCACAAGAGTAGTAATGCAAAAAAACTTGGATATGCCAAAAAGAAGCCAAACATATGTCAAAAGTAAATTTTTAATCTCCTACTGTGCCTAATTTATGAATTAAATTAGGTACATTTATCATAGGTCAATTATTGCATGTATGTATAGGAAAAACAATATATACAGAATTAGGTACTATTTGCAGTTTCAGGCCTCCAGTGAACGTCCTGAAATGTATCCTCCCTGGATAAAGGGGGACGATGGTAATATTTTGAGAAAAAGCCTGGGACCATTTTTTATTTTTCTTTTAAAAACCTTACATTCATTCTCTCTCTCTCTCCATATAAAGGTGTGTATATAGATACATACAAATCTATATGCATACATGGATATATTTTATATATATACTATGTGTGTATATTTTTTTCCTTGAGCAGGTAAAATAAAATTTTCTTATGTTTTCCTTGAAAAAAAGTCTTTCAAACTATGCTCTTTAGTGGTTTTGTTAGGCTATATTTTCTTTATTTCTGGTGCTTAATGTGGATGCCATTCCATGTTCTGGATTTTCAATTGGCTTCAAAATAATGTGACTAAATTTTGCTTGAGATAACTCCTTCTATATATCCAGGTAATGTTTGATTTCTTCCTTTATAACTTGAACAGGAAGACTTGATATCAATATTATCTATTTAGTCATTCGGGTGCTTGAGGAGGAAGTAAAGAATGTTAAGGCCATGAGCATTTGCCATTTGAAAAGTCTCTGTGTGATTTTTCTCTGTAATTCTTGCAGTCCCTTTTTCAAGGGCCAGTTCTACTGAAGAAGGAGTGTGTCATTTCTCACTTATAAGTGTGGCCCTCGGGTATGCTGCCTTATCAGGCACTCTGTAGGAAAGTCAATGAAAGGAGCAGCTTTTTATTTAATTTGGCTATTATACCTTCTGATAAAATTAGTTGCAAGAAATTGTTCCTCAATCTTTTCTCTTTCCCTTCCTCCCTCCTTTCTTTCCTTCCTTCCTTTCTGTCTCTCTCCTTGGTCCCTCTCTTTTTCTTTCATCTTTCTTTTTTTCCTCAGCTACTTGTGCCTAACTTCTTCAGATCAGGAGTTTCTTTCAATGGTAGAAGTAAGTTGAGCCACTATGAGAAACTCAAGTTTAAGATAAAAGAAATGATGAGGTGTAAATTCCCACTTTCCTTCCAGCCCCCTTGCTGAGGCTTTGGAGTACTGACAAGCAGCAGTGGAAGGGTTCTGAATGGAGCATTTCCCAGCATCTCCAGCGTGGGTCCATCTTTTCACCCCCACATTAAGCTACATTATTGTTCACTCTCAGCTTTTCATTATAATTATGCCTTCAAGGAAAACAACTGTGTCAAATCTAGGACTCTTCCCAGTTTACCAAAACTGCATCAAAACTGGAAGATTATCGACCAAGTTTCTTGTATGAGGCTGCATTATACCCTGGTCTCAACAAGTGGGGATATTGTCCCCAAAATGTTAGTAGTTTTTTGTTTTGTGTGTATACATACACAGAAATGTATAAAATTATACATAGGTATTATTATACCTATGTATAAAATTAAATTTGGGGGAAACTGTTTGCAAGCTTGCACGTTTTCCAACTTCCCTGAATAGAAATTCAGACTTTTTTTTAATTTTAAAAATTGTATGTTCAACCCATATTTTAAAATAATGATCCTTTTAGAAGGTACTTGAAATGAGATAGAACTGAATTTAAATCCCACTTGAGCCACTCGTATCAAATGGCAACGAGCAAGTTCTCAATTTAATGAGCCTAAATTTTCCCACATATAAAAGAGAGGTTAATATTCTACATCTGGAAAAGTTGTTGTGAAGATTAAATATAACATATATAAAGCATCAGGGCTGACTCTGATAAATAGAAGGTACATAATTAATAAATAAATACATTTATTTGAAGCTAGTTGTTTAAATTAGTCATAAATTTTAAGTTCTACTTTAAGTGATTATTTCAATCATGATTCCTAAAATAGAATACTCTATTTATAAATGGTAGTTTGATACATGTACTCAGTAACTATATTGAATGGTGTTATTTAAGTAAAGTGGGAACTACTTCTCTAAAGTCTAAGGAGACCAAATTTCCTTCTTCTTAAAAGAAAGCCTCTGTGAACACTGATCACAATGGCATTCTCAACCATTTCTTATGCTTTTCCTTTTCTCCAACATGCTTCACAGACCTGCGGCAAATTAAAGAAAAAGTTCTGTGGTAATCTCCATGATTGTTCTCTCGCTTTTGTGTTGTAAATAATCATTCTGTATACTCAGCAATTAAAGGGGCCAAGGATAATTGTAGGTACTGTAGAAATAAATCACTTTCTTAAGAAAAGGATTTTTGAAATAGCATCATCCCTTTAATCCTGTAACTTGAGATTTATAAACTATAAAACTTGAGGGTTATAATCTATTATTTTGTTATTAGTTTATAACTAATGTATAACTAAGTTATAAAATATATTTGTTATAAATATATAATAATATTATAGTTTATAACTTGAGATGTATACACTATTATTTTATTATTCCTTGGTGGTATGCACTGGACGCATCGCTACTGGATATGCATGCTAGATATCACCAAGGAGTAATAAAATAATATTGTAGTAAAACTTTTTCTAAACAAGGTTTAAATTTCTTTTTATTATTTAATGAAAATAGAAAGTCTAGATCTTTTTCAGGATGCTACGAGGTAAACAATTCTTCATGTTCATGCTTTGCAGTAAACTTTTGAACATTTTCTTTCAAATCAACCAAGAAAGGACTAACCCACCAACACAAAGGAGTTTATCTGATAATATATATTTCTTTTCTTTAAAAAAAGCCTTTGTTTTCTGGGTTGATATTACTTTTGACTAAGCTCCATCAAGAAAAATGGTTACTTTTTTCATAAAGTAGTCACACTAAATGACCACTTTATTCATGCATTTTCTGCTGTCTCTGTGCAGAGAGAGATTACTTGGCCATTTCCTCTGCTGATCTGTAATTTGGTTTTACAGTGAAATAGCCTGAGAAATGGCACTGTCCCAGGAGCTGACTGAGCTGGTCCCTGCCTAGGACAGGAAGTCATCGTCTAAGTCTAGAAGGAACTGAAAGAAGACAAGGAGTTGTGCTGACTCTTGTATCCACCTACAAATGCCAATTAAAGTAAGATGAACTTATTTAGCACTTTTTGCTTTTGGCCACAGCTTCACAGGTCTTATTTTCAATCTGTAGCATGAAATGAGGTAGGGATCTTTTGTGATCATTGTAATTCTTTGCTTGCTTTCACAGGTCAGGGAACATGGGTAAAGGAAAATAAGGAGGAATATTGAGCTTCAATAACCAGCTGGACTAACTCTATGGTTACATCATTTCTATTTCTTTTTTGGCCTAATAAGCAAATCTCTATAATATATCCTAAAATGTTCAAGCTAATCTTTGTGTCTGTGAGACTTTTTATCTCAGGGCTTAGAGGTAGAATAGAGAAGTGATCAAGAGAAAAAACTATTAAGTCAGAGAATCTGCATTCAAATCCCAGCCCTATCTGTTACTAGTTGTGTGACCACTAGCAAGTTACTCAATTACTCTGTCTCTCAGTTTCCTGGCCCAAAAAATTGAGGGATAAAATTATATTACTTAACACATAAGATTGTTTTGAGATTCAAATTAGATAATGTATTTAAAGTACTGAATTTCACAGGTTATACTCAATACATGCCATCTATTTTTGTTATTAAATTAAAATAATCCAAAATTGGCTCAATGGAATATGTATCATAGTATCAATCTTAAAAATACAGAATTTAAATTTCTAAATCCATACTACATGATTCATGAGGGGATATAAATATAACCCATGAGCCTGAGAGCACCTGAATACCAGATTTTTGGGGCTGAAATTCTAAATAAGCGCTCCATTTTTATTTCTTTTTTCCATATTCACAGAAAAAAATGTAGCATTGTGCTTTTGAAAGATTAATAGAAAACTCCCACATCACTTTTGTAGTGAAGGCCCGATGAAATGCAAATTAAGTGACTTGCCCAGAATAGGGTTGCCAAATAAAATATAGAACTACAGTTAAGTTTAAAATTGAGATCAACAGCAAATCATATTTTAGTATAGGTACGTCCTATAAAATATTTGAAGCATATATATATATATACACACTAAAAGTAAATTAGAAGTTTTCTGGAGTTAGGAAACTTTAACCAAAGGAAACCCCAAGAGCGGAGTTTTTCTATCCTTTTCAGCATGAGTATCAAGCATAAGAAGAATATCTAATATTCTGCTTCTTTATTAGGAGCCACTTAAAATACTAACTTGTCCCATAAACACAAAATCTGGACTAAAAATTCTAAACACTTTTCATTTTCCAACCATAATAAATATTTACATTTAAACAATTTTGTTTGCTATTTGTTTTGTCCTTTAAAAGATACAATATGTTCAAAAATACATCCCATGCATAGAATATGGATGGGAGAGAAATCACCTCTAAAAGACAAATGATAATACAAATCACTGTGCTTACATATTAACCAGTTCAAGAATGGTATGATTAAGGGGTCTAAGGTGGTGTTTGCTTCAAAGATGATCTATTTATAGAATGCCATACCTGATGTGTCTATCAAGAAATAAGCTGTTATTTAATTTTTGTAGCTTTTGATACCTTCTAGATCTACCATCACCCTCTCCAGACTAATCTACATAGCCTTCTTTTCTTCCGTATCTCTTCTCCCTCCGTAATCTCCCCTTCATTGAAAACCCCCTCCTCTACCCTATTCTTCACCATCTCCCTCTTCTTACTCTCCCTCACTTGTCCCTCCTCCACAAATCTCCCCCTCTTTCACCACCCTAGCCACTCATCCCTCCCACCACATCTTCTACCCTCCTCACCACCACCATCCTCACCACTCCCTTCATTAACTACTTTTTTTTTCTATAAGAGGGCATTTCAGAGAGTAGTGGTTCAGTTACATTTGTAACTTCTTTCCTGTCAAGCACACATCTCATTGGCACCTTACTATTGGTGCATGCTATCTTCTTCCAAGTGGTTCCACTACTTTTTCTAATGATCTTGGATGGATCTGCGTGAGTAGCAAGGAGATGTACAAAGGTTATAGTTGTCATGGGTGAGGAAACATAATTCTTAGGCTCATAAATTTTTGCTATGATTCAATAGCAAGCATTTTGCTAAATTTTTCAGTTTAGCAACATTCACGTGATTTCTGCAGAGATGTTTACTCATGTAGCACCATTCAGTATGGTTACTGAGGAAAAATATCAACTAACCATTTATAAATAGAATATTCTATTTTAAGAACCATGGTTCTAAATACCCAGTAACTTAAAATGAAACTGAAATTTATAACTAATTTAAACAAGTAGCTTCAAATTATTTATTTATTCATTATGTACCATTATATGTCAAACATTGCTCTACATGCTTACATATGTTATGCCTAGTCTTCACAACTTTTCCAGATATATATCCCCTCTGCTTTATATGTGGAGAAACTTAGGTTCATTAAGTCCAGAACCTCCTCATAGCCTTTTGATACAAGTGGCTTAAATGTGATTTAAACTTAGATCTATCTCATTTAAAGCACCTTCTAGAAAGGATTATTATTTAAAAATATGAGTTTAGCATACAATTTTTAAAAATCTGAATTCACACTTAAGAAAGTTGGGAGAAGAACACTAATAATTTCTGATGCAGAGTTATGGAGTTTATTTGAAGTATCACAGAAATTTCCAAATGGAATAGTCTAGGTGGCCTTGGGGACTATAGGAGTGAAGCTTGAGTAGACTTAGGTAGATTTGAGAATCATTTGTTTGGTTATAATTTTTGAAAGCTGGAAAATAGATGGATAATGCCAGTGGAGAGGATGTAGAGAATAGAGAAAGACAGACCAAGACAGCAGCTGTGATGCCCTCATTTGAGGTGGGAAGAGGAAAAGTGGGTCAAGGCCTGAAACGAAAAGCCATAGTGGCAGGAGGGCCATCTAGGCAATGTTATGTCAGGATAGGCAAGAAGGTGAGGTTTTCAGAAAATAAGCCATTGGCATTGCTATGTCCTGCAGGGAACCTGGGTAAGGTGAACTGTGAAAGGCAATAGCACAGTAATCTTCAGTGGGCTGTGCTTCTCCAGGTATCGCAGTAAAGGAAAAGGATCAGGGGAAGTCAGGATATTGAAAACTTGTCCCCCATGTATATTTCCCAAGGCGTCCCAATGGTGAGATTTACCTATCCTAAAAGAGAGGACACTTATTAAGTTCTGCCTCTTAGGGTCAATTCTACTCAACAATAGGCCTTGGGTAATTTGTCTTTGGCAACTACCAACCTTTCTGTGTTTACATCAGTTTTCTTTTCCCCTATGTGCACTAGTAAGTAGAACACTCTCCTCTTTGTCGCAGGGATAGGGATATACTATTATTTGTTTCTCCATTTCTGTGATTAACAGGGATCCTCTTTAATCATACTATTTATCTGTGCAATCTTATTTCACTTCTCAAAAAGAACTGTCACCTCTACTTTTTTTGGGATTTAATTTTTCAAAAAATACTCCATATTAGGTAATATTATCCCATTTTATGGATGAATAACCTGAAATGGAAACTGAATATTATGCATTCGCTCTGTGTCAGGAACTCTGCTAAGTATTGCATGCATTCAGTTTCATTTAGTTCTCATAAAATTAACAATAATAAATGAAAAAGATAGTAAGTGTGGCAAAATCTCATGGTTGAATTTGAGTGATGGGAATATTGAGGTTCATTACACTGTTATCATTAACTTTATGAATATTTGAAATTTTTATGAAAAATTTTAAAATCCCAACAATTAGTGAATTTGAACACTTTTTCATGTACCTGTTGGCCATTTGTATGTCTTCTTTGGAGATATGACTATACAGGTCCTTTGGCCATTTTAAAATCAGATTGCTTTATTGCTATTCAATTGCATGAATTCCTTGTATAGTTTGAATATTAACATTTTATCAAATTATGATTTGCAAATACTTTCTCCCATTTCATAGGTTTCAATTTCATTTTGTTGATCATTTTCTTTGCTGTACAGAAGCATATTAATTTGATGTAGTCCCACTTACTTATTTATTTTTCTTGTTGCTTGTGCTTTGGGGGTCACATCCAAAATATCATTGCTAAGATCAGTGTTATGGAGGATTTTCTCAATGTTTTCTTCAAAGAGTTTCATGGTTTTGAGGCTTACATTTCAAGTTAACTTTTTTGAGTGGTGTAAGATAGGGGTTCAATTTTATTATTTTGCATGTGGATATCCAGTTTTCTCAAAGTTGTTTATCAAACGACCTCACACCTGGGATGGCTATTATCAAAAAGACAAGTGATAAAAAGTGGCAGAAAGAAGTAAACAAAAGGGAACTCTTGTGCACTGTTGGTGGGTATGAAAATTAGCAAAGCTGCTATGGAAGACAGTATGGAGGTTCCTCAAAAAATTGAAAATACAATTATCATAGGATTCAGCAATCTCACTTCAGGATGTATATTTGAGGCAAACAAAATTAGTATCTCAAAGAAATATCTGTAGTCAAATGTTTATTGTAGATTGTTGGTAAAATTTATTTAGAAACAGGGCTTTGCTTTGTCACCAAGTGTGGAGTGCAGTCACAGCTCACTGTAGCCTTGAACTCCTTGGCTCCTCCCATGTCAGCCACCTGAGTAGCTGAGACTACAGCCACACAACATCATGCCCAACTAATTTAGATGAGGTCTTACTATTTTTCCCTGGCTGATCTCAAATGCCTGAACTCAAGCAATCCTCCCATCTCAGCCTCCCAAAGTGCTAGGATTATAGAGGTAAGTCACAGCACCTAATCTCATTGTAGCAGTATTTACAAGAGCCAAGACATAGAAGCAACTCAAGTGTCTTTAGGTGGATGGATTAATAAAAATATTGTGGTATATTCATATAATGAAATATAATTCAGCCATAAAAAAGAAGAAAATCCTGTCATTTGTGACAACATGGATGAACCATGAAGATATTATGCTAAGTGAAACAGGTCAGACAGAGAAAGACAAATATGTGAAGTAGAATCAGAATGGCGATTACCAGGGTCTGGAGAGAGAGAGAAAATGGGGAGATGTTGGTCAAAGGGTAAAAATTTTCAGTTTTAAAATTAATATGTTCTGGGGATTGAATGCACAATATGATGACTATGGCTAGTACTACTGTACTGTGTACTTGAAATTGTTAAGAGAGTAGATTTTAAATATTATCTGTGCACACATACAGAAAAGACATTGTGTAAGGTTTCTAAGAGTGCTATTTCAACACTAAAAAAAAAGTCAGTTATGAAGCCTATGTTGTTTCATGTTATAAATGGAGAAACTGAGACTCAGGGAAGTCAAATTACTTGGCCACAGGCCTTTATACCACAGGTATATCCCGTGGCAGTGTAAAACTGGAGAAATATGAAAAGAGTTAAATGCAATTTAACAATTAACTGACTGTGACATTATGGTCATACACATCTTACAGCTTTTGCCCACAACTTTCAACACTAATAATTAGCCACTTTGCCAGCACAGAATATTCAGTGACAGGCTAGATGAGAGCACAACTTTGATTCAAAGACTGCTTTTAACCAATATGCCACAGTGTCTGTGTGCCCGAGACAGCATTTGGTGCCATTACTTAACTCGTTTACGGTCCTCACAGCAGCCAAATAGGAAGGGCATTAATATCCCTATCATATAGATAGAGTGCAAGGAGATCAACTTGCAGAAGGTCAGCCAGTTAAAAAGTGACAGTCTAGTTTATTTTTGATATCAACCTTCTTGTTCTAGGACCAGTATTTTTTTTTTCTCATTGAAAAAAACCCAGCACTTAGAAAGTTTACTTCAACCTGGCTCCATGTCCTATTCTGTCACATACAGCTATTTGGCCCTACTATATAATGTACTTTTATGTTATTCTCACTGAAAGCATGCATTCTACAATATCATCTTGAAAAAAACACAAAATATTGATGGCAAAAGTTCTGCATATACTTACCCTTTGATATGATTTCATAGACTTGGTTAGAGGATAAATTTTTATTATGCACCAAAATATAAAGAATTACACTAACCACTTCAAAAGTTCACACCAGCATAAAACAGTTAGTAAGTCATAGATAAGCTGAAGATTCACTAATCTTCATGGTTTTTGTGTTTTTGATATTCGAACTGGATATACTTGAGCAAAATTGGTTAGATCAGATATACTTTATCTTATTCCACATGACTCTAGAGAGTATAATTAAAATCAGTGATAGGAAACTACTTTACCTGCTTATGAGAAACCACTTCCTGACAATTCAGATGGCCAAAATAATAAGAAGCACTTCTATAAAGTGTAGACACATCCCAACTCAGTCACCATTTGCAGCAATATTGTAAAATAGCGTTACATATGAATAGGCTAAAGGGCCAGATTTAAATGCTCTCTAAACTTCTTCCAAATTCCAACATTTTGGGATTTTTCTAAATTAAACCCATACAGAATGAGTTGATATGGAAAGAGGCAGATTGTCTGTGAAGAAGATAAGACATGATGGAAGAGGTGGCCTTACTTTAAAATTCTTTTCTTTGAAGATCTCTTTACAGTTTTAAAGCTGTTCTTTTAAGAATTTGACAGTGATTCCATATTAAATCATACAATATATATCCTTTGGAAGTAGAATAAAATTGTAATAACAACCATATCATAAGAGCACTGTAGTATATTTGAATACTGAGTATAGAGGGAAAAAATTGTAATCGGGTACTGTTAGCAAACGTGGAACGATCTGGATCTGTCCATTACTAATTACATATCAAAGTGTGTTTGTGTTGTGGTGAAAAATAAACAAATACAAATTTAATAGTTTTCATTTTAATATTAGCCATCCGACAGTTTATCTAGGTTGATTTTAGAGTGATTATGCTCATGGAAATGTACAGATGTTGAACTTGGTACATTTTTATTTACTATTGGTACAGCCTTTCTAATTAATTTCAAAGAAACATTTTTTTCTGATTTATTTTGAAACAATAATTATTAACAACAGCTATGGAGGCACCTTTTTCAGGTCATTGCTTTTATTCTCTTTTAAGTAAGCATTAATAATTAATTCAGTGGAAAGCAGTGAAAGGGGGATTCAGTGACTTACTGGTGAGAAGAGAAAATTTTTAAAAAGCTAACTCATTCTTTTGATAGATTAGAAAGATAAGGAGACAATATGATTTTGCACTTTGTATAATGAAAATACCCAAGGCTAGGTGCAAAACTGGGGAAACATGAAGAGAGGTAAATATAATTCAACAATTAGCTAACTATGACGTTATGGTCATATTACGGTTTTTTTCACAATTGCTAAGAAATAACGATTTTGCCAGTACAGGAAAGGAGAGCACCAGATAAGGGACATTAAGAACCTTGAATTTTCCAAATCTGGGAATTTTCAGCCTTCCTAGCTACTGATGAGTTAAATGTCATTCTTTCTTTTTGAATGTTACAATTGACCCCAATAAAAACTTATTAATTTTGCATCATAGAGTATATTGAATTGTATTAGACCCAAAGTAATTTTTGCCCTCTAATTTCATAAGTTAATATAAATAAAAAGGGTATTGGTAAAGATGATCAAGACATATGTTAAACATTAATTTATTCATTCACTCAATTGATGTATATTCTGTATATTAAATTATTAGACAACTCTGTAAATAATTCTGATATGCCCCCAGATTTAGGAATCTCTGGCCTGTATAAAATAATACTAGTCACGCTAACTAATCTTGTTTGGTATCAAAACAGGACGCTAAAAGAACAACAGAGTAATCCCTGATATTTTTCCACTTCCTCCCATTTCTATTGCCATGACACTACATCTGGCTGGCACTTGCCCTAACTTCCACGGGAGCCTCCTGTCTTCCTTTTCTCTATTCTCTCTGTTTGGCAGTTAAAATACCCAGGTCGCTAAGCCTCAGTCCTTACTCTGGAGTGACTCTTCAGAAGATCTAATCCAGGCCAGTGACTTCAATCACCACCTTGACAAAGACAACTCACCCCTTTCTATGTCCAAGCCATATCTCTCTCCTGAGGTTCAGACTCGTATAGTTCACTGTTTAATGCATATCTCTCAAATGATATACAAAGGTACTACAAACCCAACTTGTTTAAAATTACATCTATCTCCCTGACTCTTCTAATGCCCTGATAACCTGCTCTATCTAAAAGTCTACCCTATGTAAATTCTATCATTGACTCCTGGTTTACTCAGTGGACTACCCTTCTAGTCATTCCATAAGCTGGGCCCATGAATCTTTTATTTATTTGTTTTTTTAACTGAACTTTTTTTCGATATCTCATATTTAACACACATTTATCTACTTCCTTTTCCCAGAACACTGTGTGTCTCCTTGTCTCTCCTCCTTTCTGGATGTCGGTCCTTTGATCTGGACAGTCTTCCTCTCATTGTCAACTTTCTTGCTGATGGCCAATGCCACGAAGTACTTTAATCATACCCCAGGAAATAACCTACCCATCTCTCTAATATTCTTCGTAATAATTTGCAACATTCTGTCTTCAATTACAGTAAAATGTAAACATACATTACACAGTTAATGGTAGAAACTCGATTTCACTTTTGTGAGAACATGACACAACCTGCAATAGTTCCACAAACATATAAAACTCTAAATAAGTAGTTATAAAAGGAATGAATCATTCCACTCTCTGAAGCTATATCTTGCTCTTAAAGGTAATTTGTTTTCCCAACTGCTCAATGATTTTCTGGATATTTGTTTTTTAATGTTTGAAAATCACTGAGCAGTTGGGAAAACAAATTACCTTTAAGAGTAAGATATAGCTCTATATATCTGTATGTAATATAGAGATTGCAAATATTGAAAAATACAAAAAAAAAATCAAAATTGCCCGTTATCCCATTACCCTTGGATAAACACTTTCGACATATAGCACATTTCCTTCTGAATTCTATTCCTCTGCTTGTGTTTAGATATTTTGTACAGCTGCACATTGCATAGAAGTTTTTGTAATATACTTTGTAATTTTTTGGCATAAATTGTAGATTTTCACAGTTTTTAAAGCAACAAACTTAGCACAACCCTATTAATCATAAGTATAGACATTATCAACAGTGTTTCTGGTGTTTTTAGAGTATGTGTTAGTAAACACCTAAAATACTCCAGAAATACTGTAGAGAAAGTGCAAATAAAGGCTCCAAGAAGAAAGAAACTAAGTTTTGTTTATAGTCCTATTACTCAATATGTATATAATTCAAGCTTAGGACCTGGAGGGTTCAGGAAATTTGTATTCATATTTCCAAGAATACAAAATAAGAGAAAACTATACTTATGAAATAAGTGTGCTCTTTCAGTCATTCAAAAACTATTACTGTACATCCAGTACTTTATTAAATACACAGTGAATAAGACATGCCAGGTGACTATCCTTAAGAAACTTACATTCTAATTGGGGAAATGGTATGTGATGAAACAAATAATGGAAATCATTACAGTTTGTCATAAGTGCTAAGAAGAAGAAAATGTGCTGTCCTAGAATATAGCAAGAAGAATCTACTTAAGAATGGATGATCAGAGAAAGGACCAGATACAAGAAGAGCAGAGGAACTGCTCCTGACAGAGTAGAAAGCATAAAATGCTGAGAAAATACAGGGCGTGTTGTCTTCTAGTAAACAAAAGAAAGCTGGCCAGGTTTACGAAAGTTAACAATAAAGTGGAAAGTGGTGAGAGGGAGCTTGAAGAGATGGGCAGGACTTGGATCATAATGGGACATATATTGATCTTAGCTATTACTCAAGAGTATATTTGATATAGTCTATAATTTATAGATTATATATTTATAGACATATATTAGATACTATATATAATAGAATCTATAAATATGTACTTATCATATACAAATATCTTAATATATTTACATATCAATATGTAATTATATACTTATGTATAACTATAATCTATAAATATAGATAATATATTTATAGATTTATAACACATCAACTATAAAATCTACTTAGACTTTGCAATTCCACTTATCATTTGTGTTTTTTTGTATATATACACATATAAAGATAGCAGTTAAAATCTATAAGTCTGATTATAAATGAACACATTTTTAAATTCAGTCATTTATATAGCTCAGTATAAAAATATAGATATTTTTAACTTTGGGTAAAACAATGCACTTAATGCAGTAATGTACTCCAAAATGTTGCTCGTTATTGCAAGGACAGGGATGTAAAATTCAAATATACTGGAGGAAATTTATACCCAATATCAATTACTACTAGTCTATATTTTATCTTCTTTAAATACAAATCATTGAAATAAGAATCTATACAAATGTAAAATAAGTCTGAATGTCACCTCAACAAATTACTTTGTAATTTATGACACTAACCTCATTGTGTTACATTGATGATTCTAAAATGTAGAGTGTACTTAACACTAGTGCTATGGTAAACACCCTGTCTTCACATAAGGTATTCTACATCACCGCCTTCCATCTTAATCTGTTTTCAACCTGCACTTCCACCTGTCTCTCTTTCATCAATTTCCCATTTGAATACAAAGTCCAGATTCGTGACTCCATCTTCATTCTTCTGGGTTCTCACCTGCTGATGGTCAGATATGGGAGTAGCCGACAGGCAGGAGAGTCCATGGGATGATTTTTTTGTTTTTGGGGGGAGATTATTCCCCACAAAGCAATAAGGTTTATCAGGAGATAGGACAATGTGGGCTATGATGGGTTGGGGTATGGATGAGATAGGTGTCCCCTTTTTCAGGGAGGGCAGCCATGGTGATGAGAGTGAGCTCCATGACACTCAGGCCGGGGAAGCTCTCATCTACACACAGGCTCTGACCAGGGAACTGGGAGGCCAAGCCACTCTGGGCCAGGGCTGAGCAACACTTCAGCTAACTCTGCCTCTATTTCTGCAGGCAACTGTAGCACCACCACCTCCATTTACTTGCCCAATCTTTGCCCCCTAACATTCTCCTAGGACACAAGAATTTCCTTGTGAATATACGAAGAAGCCAGGCATAAACCTCCTCTTCCAGTTCAGTATTTACAGAAGAGTGATAGTTAGAGTACGTGTTTTAAAAATAGACATTTTGCTCCAATCACTACTGAAATCAGATTCTCCTGAGTTGGGAACCAGAATTTATATTCTTATCAATGCAATATTTACTTCACTATGGCTTGAGAATTCCAATTGTTGAGAGTTCATTTATTTACTTGAATTTGTGTCTGAAATCCCCCTCTTTTCATGGAGAATTTTTGATGGCTAAATTCCTTATTAATCTAGAAAAGCCAAAAAATGTGAACAAAATACATTAATATATGGGTGACAATGGAAAATATAAAAATAGTATTTATTTTTTTAGTTTCTTAGTGTTCCAAACATATTGGTACCTGGGAGGTAAACTTCCTTCAAACTAGGATTTTTGTTTGTTTTTCAAAAAGAGATATAGCATTTGAAGTGGAACTTAAAAGATTCATATTTCTGGGTCAGCAAAAGCAAGAAAGAGAGACACATTATGGTTTCAGATCCTCAAAGCCTGCAGATATATGTAAATCTAGTAAAATTTAGATAAATATCTAGATGCAGTAAAAGCTAGCTGCTAAAATTATTTTGTGTCTGAAAATGAAAAACTAATTTCTAAGAAATTCAGCATAGCTGGAATTTTTTAAAGAAGGTTTGAGAAAACATCAAAAATAGACCCAGAATATTTTATACCTCAAAACTGAAGCAACAGAGACTTAGTAACATATTTGCTTTGCAGAAATAATTATTTACCTATGGGAAAATGCAGAATATGGTAGACTTCGTGGTCCAAGGCTGCTTTGACTAGGAGATGGTGTAAACTTTCTGGAGGAATTGGCACTCAATAAGGACTTTTAAACAAGAGAAAGGTATGTCTCACGTCTCTGTGAAAGAATGCTGGTAGGCATGTTTTGAAGATCCATGAGCAATCATACCTCATGGATCTCATGAAAAAAAAGGAAAAAAAGTAGAAAATTTGCGTTAAGTCTTAGGGCAGATGAATATATAAAGTGAATTTTTAAAAATATTATTTTATTTTTAATAATTCACATATTGAACCGTGTTATTCCAAAATGGCATTCCTTTCTGAACAAGCATGTTTGGCACAATGTGCAAACAGCCAGAGCGTTATGCTAATGCTAGAATTGGATAAGTCAACCACTTACCATAAAATGGATTCAGGGTTTGGTGCCATGACTCACGCCTGTAATTCCAACACTTTGGGAGGCCGAGGTGGGAGGATTGCTTGAGGACAGAGACCACCCTTGCCAACAAAGTGAGACCCCCAACTCTACAAAAAAATAGCCAAGCATGGTGGCACACACCTGTAGTCCCAACTGCTCTGGAGGCTGAAGCAAGAGGATCTCTTGAGCCCAGGAGCTGGTGGCTGCAGTAAGCTATGATTGCACCACTGCACTTTAGATTGGACAAAAAGAGTGAGATCCCATCTCTAAAAATAAAAATAAAACAAATAAATAAAATAATGGATTTGAAGCATTCCAAAGGCCAAAGGGTCTTAAACAACTGAGCACACTCAGTTGGTCTTCTGGCCTCAACTACCCGATTACAAGCACAGGGTCATGTTATTGAAGTCAAAGCTCTGATCCTTAACCCATGGCTCCTGCTTGTTGTCTGTGTAATCTTAGGCAAGTCATTTAGCCTACTAAATGACCGCCTCATCTGAAAACAAGAGTAATGCCTACAAAATAGGGTTGATGAAAGCATCAAATAAATATATGTGTAAGTGCCCAGTGATGCTATTAATTACATAATTAATATGCTATTAAAATTACATTTAATATGTAAAGCAATTCTTGATTTTCACATGACTAGCACTACAGTATTTTTTAACTATACTCTCTTGTATATCACTCATTTATATTTTGGAGCAAGCAATGAAAGCAGCCTGACACTTGAACGTTAATGTTCCAGCCCTCCATTACACGCAACATAGCATTTTTCTTCATTACCAATATATGCAGGATGAAAGGCTTCCTATGTACTTTATATTTTATCTCTTATAGATTGCATTTGTAAGTAGAAAAATTGAATTATTCTAGAGCAGTTTATGACAGCTTATTTTCTACTTTTTTGTTTTTTGTTATCTCCAGTAACACTCTGATTTCATGCCACACTGAAGCATGATTTAGCATATTCTTTGTAGCTTAAAAGTAGCTAAGCACCCTTCCCTCCCACCGTCGACCCCAAAGCTAGCTGCCATTTTTCAGAGTCAGTCAGAAGTGTGATGAGCTTGCAACAAACAGGATTCAGAGAGATAACATCAAAGAGTATGCTCAGCATTACTACACTGCATAACCCAAAGGAATGGCAAATGGCACATGAGCAGGAACTAATGGCTGATGTCTTATGGTGCATGACAGTGATTTTCCAATAGTTGGTCACATAGGTTTGGAGGTTATTATTTGGGAGATACATTCCATCCATGCACAAGTTATAATTACTGCATTATTTCAGTCTGAAATTATTCAAACCAGCTTTATTTGATTTGCTTTTCATTTCTTCTGAGAGTTTATAAAATAGTTATCATAGAAGTGTATATGCACATAAGTACATAAATAAAAGAGAGAATTAGAACCATTTTCAGATCCTATTTCTACACTGGTCAGTACATTAACCCAACACTAATAGTTTTCCAATCTCACGACTAAAAGAAAAAATTTTATGCTGAATTTAAATGTCATGGTTTTTTTTTTCCTCTTCTTGCAGTGAAAGTTTTTCTGTTGGCACATAGGAGAACACATGCATGCCTTCTGTAATGAGTGAATGCAGGAGGATTCACTAAAGCATATTTTATCAAAATTGAACACAGTTTTAATATTCACAGAATTACTATTAGTGGATTTATGGTTTAACTCCTCTGAGGTAAATAAGCACTTTAATTCCATTTTAAATGCAAAATCATTTGCTAAGCGAGTCTATGACACTTGTGTGGATAGTATCTGCTTCATCTCCCTGAAGCTTCTGGGCTACATATAAATCTCTCATTTCTATCATTTAGTTATACATAAAATAATGCTAGTACGGTTTGCCTGTCACTAAGTAATAATTTTAGAGAAAATAAAAATCAATATAAATGTAAAACATACTTGAATAATTTATTTAGGAGGGAAAAAAATAAAGATTACTATATACCCTGTTATTTCAGCTCCTCCCAACGAGCTCAACAATTACTTTCAGCCTTTCACTGTCACACACACACACATGCACACACAAATACCAGCCTCCTCCTATCTTGAGAATTTTATTTTACTTTACTACTTAATTTGAAGTATTCAATCAAAGGAGGCTAAATAATATTTATGTGAGTTGGTGGTTCTAATGCATATTTAGTTCTTATTTTTACGGAAAAATCTGAACAAGTCACAAGTTTCAGGTTTCTCTTTTATGAATTGAGTTTAGCAACTCAGTTGCTAAGTTACATATCTTGAACTCTGTTACAGGTTTGCACACACACACATTCCATATATCACAGCAAATTTATTAACATACATAATTTTTTTTAATTAGACTATTAGTGTTACTAGTATTCTTTTATAGTATTAGTTTTCATTTTGGAAATAACAAACTGTATTATAAACATTTCAGAAAAGATAACATTAAAAAATTACCCATAATTTCCACGGACCAACCATTATAATTTTTATGTTTCTCCAATCTGAGACTAAAACTTGGATCTCAATGTCTCCAAACTGTATTTTTTCTGCTGTGCCCTCATCCACACGTTCTAGAATTTTAGCCCAACTTAAATTACTAAAGCCTTCTCAACTTATCTTTGAAACCATCCAAGAGGTCTTACAAATATTCTCAATCCCCAAATTTGGGTAACCAGGAGGGATTCCATAGACACAACAGTTCCTTGTCTGTGAGACGGCTGCTTTAGAAATGCACCATTCCCCTCTCACGTTGACACTATTGCCATTGAGCCTGTTCCAAGCCTGCCAATAGCTGAAGCAGAAAAAATACAGCATCATCGTATAGCTGACAATGCTTCCTGCTATTGCTGTCAAAGTTTCTGGCATCAACGTTGCTGAATCCACTCATGCTGATTTGCACTCTGAATCTTCCAGAGGGATTTTAGTAAAGTGGCTGGGATTCTACATTCTTCTTCCAAGATTAAGCACAAATCCATAAAGATAGGGCTAATAGCATTGAGAATAATAGTGTTGGTGATGATACTGATGACCAAGCTAGTCATCATCAGTGGTGCTATATACAGAAGTAGCCCTTCCCTCCAGCATGGCCCACTGTCCTTGAGCCTCTTTTCCAGTTCAGGCAATTTGATGCCAGGCAGTCTTTCAACAAAGGCAAGACCTATCGGACCTCTCAAGTAAGCACACGTTAGGCTCATACCAGGACATTAATAAAGGTAGATTTCCCTCCATTCTGTTGTATTCCACTCAGGAACACCATATGCCAAGCACTGGGCTTGGGGCTAGGAATACAAAGTAAATAAAGTAGTTATAGCTTTATCCACATGGAGTTAATTATATTTTTTGGCGGGAAGAGAAATGGTAAACAAATATTTACAGTATTGATAATGTTGTAGAAAGCCAAGTATAGGCTGCTATGTGAAGCTATAGAGAGAGGATCTAATGTCAGGCGTAAACTGCAAATCAGCTGTCATGTGTGAGTGTGTCATTGTGTATGCATGTGGGGGGTATGTGTGTGTATGTGTATATATATATATACTGTCCTATGTCCCTATTTTGCCCCAGGTATGATCATGGCATTATATCACATAGAATGACTTCATGAATTTCAGTTGCCTACTCAGCCTCTGAAGGCAGCTGAGTTGGGAGTCCAGACCTAGTGAGTCAAAGAAGATATTGCAGATGTAACACTTTAAGAATGAGGTGGAATTACCCATAAAATATGGGTGTGGAACATTGGAAAATAATATTCTAGTAAAAAAAAAAAAAGACCTATATGTACAGCAAATAATATTCACAATAGTATCAATAATAAAAATCATTTTTATCAGTCTCAGGCACTGGTCTAAGTACTTCATATGCATTTTGTAATTTCACCGTTATATCAATGATGTAAAGAAAATACTATTATTACTTGCCATTTTAAATGAAGAAACTGTGATTCAGAGGTCAAGTTTGCCAAAATTATACAGTCAGTCGATGGTTGTCTCAAGATATAGTCAACTTTAGAGCATGAACTCTTAACCACTAACTACACCAGTGTTTTTCCTTTTTTTTTTTTTTTTTTTTTTTTTTTTTTTTTTTTTTTTTG
>NC_037671.1:137256037-137420357 GCF_003255815.1 Theropithecus gelada | reverse complement strand
TTTTTAGTAGAGACGGGGTTTCACCGTGTTAGCCAGGATGGTCTCGATCTCCTGACCTTGTGATCCGCCCGTCTCGGCCTCCCAAAGTGCTGGGATTACAGGCTTGAGCCACCGCGCCCGGCCACTACACCAGTATTTTTCAAACTGTGGGTTCTGATTCATTAAAGGGTCATGAAATCAATTTAGTGAACCAATTGTCAAGTGGTTTTTTTTTTTTTTTTTTTTGTAAATATAGTAGAAAGAAAAGGATATAAATATTAGAGTGCATTATAGCTAAAAAATATTGTTTGGTAAAACTTTTGTTTCATTAAAATATGTGCATGAGGGTAATGTAAAAGGTAACTTAATTTTTTTGGAGTCAATAATATTTGAGAAAGACAACATTATTCTTATTGACTCTCCAGCTCTGACACAGAAAAATAAACCAGAGCCTAATATCACTGTTGCATATAACAAAGAAAGGACTATGAAAGATTTTTAGAAAGCTAAGTGTGACATGCATGATGAAAATTTTGTAGGCTGTGCTATAAATTTAAATTTAATCTAAAAGCAATGGGAAGATAGTAAAGGATTTAGTTAAAAGAGTTATGCGGTACGCATTTTTCAAAGATCATTTTGAAATGAAGTGAGATTAAAAAACAGAAATATTGGTCAGGAAAATATTTTAATTATCTGGAGAAGCAAAGTGATGCCTTAGATAAATGTGTGGCAGTGAATATGGGGAAAGATGGAAAGAGTATAGAGGTATTTAGGGGGAAGAATTGACAAAACAAATATAGGATAATTTTCTTTGCTTGTATTTGTACATTAATTATAGATCCAATTTTTCACCTGCCCTTTTGTCTAATCATGAAAATTATTTGATATAGTAAAATGTTATTTAAAATTATTTTTAAAATATGTAATATTCAGAGTCATTAATTATAATATTACAAAAGTAATGCAAACTAATTTTAAGAAATAAAATATGCACAAAAGAGTTTGTGTAGTAAAAACTAGAAATCAACCCTGACAAAAAAATGCTTGCATAAATGACATCTGTATTAACTATACGTACTATTCCTTTCTCAACTAGGTTGAAATAAAGGCTATATCATTGTTCTGCTTTATGCAAAAGTCACATAGACCTAATGTTCATGGCTGCATGTAAGTTTGAATGGATATACCATAATTCATGGAATCAGAGACTAAAATTACAATTCTGTCCGGTAGTACCTTATATTACACTAACTTTAATTAAAAAAAAAAAAAAACACCTAATTTTCTAAAACCAAAAAACACAAAAGTGAGAGAGAGAAGGAGAGTGAGAGAAGAGAGACAGAAGGGAAGAAGGAATGAAGGAAGGGAACGAAGAAAGGGAGGGAGAAGGAGAAAGAAAAGAGGAAAAAAAGAAAGGAAATTTTGTAAATGAGTCTATTATTTTAAGGCCAAAAAGGTCAGTACTAACTTAATTAAATAACCTTTTCTTTTACCAATTTTTTGGTGAATTACTTAAATGCATGCTCGCATTTGCCTATATGGAACCAAAGAGCTTCTCAAAATCATAAGCGATGTATATATCCTTTAAAAGCTTGGTTACTACACTTTATCCAATATAATTAAAACCAAAATTGATGACTATGCAATTTCTAAAATAGGGATAGTAATACCTGTATCATAGGCTTGTTCTGAGTACTGGGCAAGTTTACGCTTATAAAACAGTTTCTACATAGTTAGCATTATGTAGGCATTTGAAAAAGAAAGGAAGCAAGATAAGAAAGGAGGATGGTTACTCACTGACATTTCCATTTGGAGAAATATTTTCAGGAAAAAAAATGTAGGTTTGTTTATGTAAAAGGTGCATTAACAATTGGAAGGGGCTGATTTGTATCAATTTGTTTCCAAAATTATAATGTTTTTAGTTAAAAAAAAAAAAAAACTGTAGAAGAATGTTGGTACTGCTTCATCATTCTTTAAGGATAAGCCAGCACTTGTTAGCACTATTGGCGACATTGTTTTCGCCATCCATTTAGTATGCTAATTGTTCTCGAAGCTCCTTATACTGGGAATACAATCTGCATACCTAGAATGGTCCTCTAGTTCTGTGAGTGTTTCACTAATTGAAATATTTTGAGTTACAAAATTATTATATTTTAGTGTATTAATCATGTTTAGTACGTTTATTTTGAAAATACTTATCCACTTTTATTTCTCCAAATTATTTTTGCTAAGTTTTTTTTTCCTTTGTAAAAATAAGATTCTCCTTGTTTTTATTTACATTATGAGTCAGGAAGTCATACTAAAATAAAGACAAAGTAGAGAACTTTCACATCAATAAAGAAAGTTTGATAAATGAGCCTGAATAGAAGTAACTGGATTTAAAGCACTGCCTATTGCTTCAATTTGAGGGAAGAGAATAATGAATAAGTATCTCTATATGTATAAGTACAAAAACATATTTATGTATGCATACACACATATATATGCACATGAATACATCATGTGAATTTATATTGAAATTAGTCATTCATATTTTTATTAGTCCGGATATACATGCAAGTATAAATATACATACATAATCACAGATGAAATAAAAATATAGTATCATGTAAATAATCTATACTTACATAAAAACCATAAAGTGTTTTATCTTGAGATGTCAGGGAAAACTTAGGAAGTCTCAGTCATGCATATTTAGTCTATCTTATTTTTTAAATTAAACACAAAATAATAATAAACTTCATTTACTGAGTGGTAGCCATTATCAGGTATTTTGCTAGAAGTTTTCAATATATTACCACATTATGTCTTAAAACAATTCAGTGATCTAGGTAATATTATTGCTTTTTAAAGTAGAAATAGTGAAGGCCAATAAGTTACAACTGAAGTATAATGTCTCTTACCCTAATTTTAAAATATCCTGTATTTTGCATCTTAATGGATATAGCATTTTTTTCAGGCAGAGCTATTTGAAAATCCAGTTTATTGTCCTTTCTTCACAGTTGACTCCTATTGATGATGATGATGAAAGTGTCCTTTAGCTTGTCTTCTGTTGCATTTTGTAATTGTACTACATATACCATTTTATTACATGCAGATCCATTATCTATTTTTCTGTACCAAATAATGCATCACACTTTTACATTTGAGTATCAAATAAATTGCCACATATAATGATGTTTCCTTGTGGATATGTCTTTCCTCACCCAAAATACTGTATTTCCAATGTGGGCCAGAGACTATAAGCTAGAAAGTGAAGTCTGTAGCACCTAGGTCAATGCAAAGGACACAGGTGTTCATTAAATACCCATTATCTCATAAGATTATTTGTCAAGAATGTTACCAGAGGCATATAATCGTTTACCCAATCCTTCAGCATGAAACAACTTAGTAACTTTGGAGTATGTCCATTTAAAGCAAGTAAATCTCTCTTCCCCTCAATGTTTAAATCATTTTTCTATTTAGGTATTAGTCAAGATTAATGGTATTATTTGTAGTAATCATTAGCTTTACAGATAGACTTCATGAAGATCATAGAATTTTTTATTTATATAGGTATTTCCTAACTCCCTTAACACACTTTTCCAGGCAAATGCCATGTTACATAGTATGTAAACATGAAAACTTTATGTAAAATATGCATCAAAAAATTGTACTTATTGGTGTTATTAAAAAACAAAAATCATTACTCTAGAGTTGGAAAAATTTGATGTGTAAATTATCAATAAAGAGCAATTTATCACTGATAATTTTAAGTCATCATATAATGTAAGATTAACTAAACAGAAATAACTTTCAATTAATATTAAAACTTGTTCACATGTGCTCACATATAATATATTAAGAGATACTTGTTTAAACATATATTTTTGACTGAGAGATCATAAAGTATATTTTTCTACCTTCGAGGAAAGGACAAAATGAACAAATAACATTGTTAAAGATGAATGGAACTTTTAGATAAATGAGAAATTCAATGTGAATTAATTTACTTTGAGTGAGAATAACTTTCATTTTTGTGTAACTATGAAATCTCAGAGGTCTTCTGATGAAGAGGCCCTTTAAAACACTGCTGCCTTTTCCAGAATGTTAAATGCTTGGACATGACCCAAAATAGTCCACATCCCTGTAAACTGAGAACAGGATTCATCATATACTAGGAATGCAGGAAAATGAGGCACAGAGAAGGAAAACACATATGGGATTTCACAGGGCACATTACGAATCTAAGTTGCTCTTTGTATTCAAACTTAAGATAAAAATCCAGAGCTTATAAAATCAAAAGGCCTGAAACAGTAACAAAGGCCACGAAGGGATTTTCAGGCTTCTTCCAATTTTGGTATATTGAATCTGTTCGAATGAAGAAGATAGATATTTAATTGGTTAATCCTTGAGTAAAATTTCACTTTTATACAGCTCAAATTCTATATATAGAAAGTAAAGGGAAAGGAAAGGGGAAAGGCCAAATTTTTATTTAAGTGATATTGTACATGATTTAAGGACTCACTGAAATGATAAGCTTGACTTTATAGATAATTCATCCGAAGATAAGGCAATTAGGCATAAACACATACATAGAAGTGCACATTTGAGTCGTTCTCTCCCTCTCCCCACCCTCCTCTCTCTCTCTTTCTCTCTCTCTTCCCCTCCCCCTCTCTCTGTCTCTCTCTCTCTCTCTCTCTTTGTCTATGTCTAAAACCTGTATAATGAATCTTAGAACTATTGAAACTGTAGCTTTCATGAATTCCAGTGAAAACCATGATTGCCTCAGTCTTGAATATTTCATTGTTTATAAACTATTTTCCCTATTCTTTGTTTTGGGAGCTATGTTACAGAGGGTTGAGTTTGGTGAAAACATAAACTTAGATACAGCTTTACTGTTATGAACTGCTTTCAGTGTATCAATTTCCAGAATCAAGGAAGAAATGCAAGCTTGTTATAATGCCTGTCTTCCTGAAAAAGGTCTTTCACAAAATTTAACTAAACCTGACAATAATTTACCATATCTTCCTGAGTGAAATTAAATATAAGAAAAAAAAAAGCCCCTCTTGAAGAATTGCGTTATATATTTCACTTTTTAAAGGAATTTCAGATGTTCATCATTTATCCTAAAATGTTTGCTTGAAATATTTAGTTATTTTGAATGAAAAAAAATTACTTACTCCCTTCTTTATATATAAATCAGTCTAAATAGAAATTACTTAAAATTTCAAAAGATTCATTCAAATCTTTGTCTGTTATTTTTATGTTACAAACAGCAATTTTTTAAAAAGTAATATAATAATTTTGCATTCTGGTTATTATTCAATACAGAATTGCCTATTACACGTTGTCTCTGGGGAAGTATAAGGAAGAAAACATCATTCTGAAAGTCAAGACCAAAAAAAGGAAAGTGGAATAAACCACCACAATTCTTTCTCTCAAACATTTCGTTACTATGTGTTTTGAATTATATCCCACAACTTCCTCTCAAATTAACTCCCTCCCTGTGGTTCATTTATTTGTCCATTCACAGAACAATTTTGAGTATCTCCCATGTTTTATATGTTAAGCTGTTGTCTGAGTACATGGAGATTAAATGAGTGGTAGGCCTTACCCCCCAAAACATCTAGCAACTGTAGGAGACATTTAAAAATTGGCAATAAGAACATAATTGGAAAGATGATTATGGTAGAGGCCCATAGTTACAAAATTTCTCAAGAGGACCTCACTTTATCCAAGAAAGTTAACAAAGTCTTCAAAGAAAAGATATGATTTAAAGTCTTTAATAGCAATTATTATTCAATAAGTTTGAAATGTAAATTAAGAAAAAGATACCGAAATGACTCAAAGGTGCCAGAGAGTATGCCTCATCAGAAAACTGCAAGAATTTCTATAAAGCTGGTTAAGAGTGATCTCTTGAGGTTGTAGCAAAAGATTAGATGGAAATGTAAGTAGGGTACAGATAATAAGGACCCTGGTAAATATCTAAAACTTTGGACTTTTACCTAACTGCAAAAAGGAGCCACTAAATGATTTTAAGCATGTGTTAATAAGACTTGCATTTTAGAAATATCACTCTCACAACTATGTGGCAGATAATTCGATTGGGGTGGGGAAATTGATTAAAAAGCTATTCTAGTATTCTAGATAATTCAGGCAGGTCTGAGCTAATGAAATCTAGTTGAAATAGGGAGCAGAGTAAAGATCTGAATGCTCTGTGGAACATAGAGAAGATAGGACTAGGTGACAGATTGAATGACATAAGAGAAAAAGAGTTTAAGGTTACCCTCAAATTTCCGACTTGGAACTGAATGAATGTGATATGATTCATTAAGATAAGAAATACAAGATTTGGAAGTGAGTTTGGGTTGAAATATGGTGAGTACAATTTTTGAAATGTTATTAGGTCTGAAACAGTTTCATATAACTAGGTAAAAATGTTGATTAAGAAACTGAAAATTCAGGTCTAGAACTGAAGACAAAAACCTCGGTTGGAGGGAGAGCATCTGTAATTGATAAAAAATATTTTTGTGGATAAGATCTGTGTGAGAATATTCAGAACAAAATAAGCAAAAAGCCACCAACACATTACATTTCAATGTGTCAACTATACATTAAATTTATGTCAGAAACATTTCTTAAAAGAAAGGCAGAGGGAGAATAATGAACCCAAGCATTAGTTATATTGATTTTCCTATTGAGAATGTCAGAATGCATTGATATGGTCATTGACACCACCCAAGAGGGAATAGTTTTAATTTCCATGTCTGTTAAGCCAGTACCTGAGCTCTCCTTTTCAGATGTTCTATTAAAGGTTCAGTATCTGTCCTTTTATGTGTGATTTGGATTATTACCCGTCTGCTATTTTATATAGAAGCAGAAGTGAAATGGAGTGGCAAAATAACTTGTTGAAGTTCACCTAATATATTCAGATGAAAATCAAGCCTAAACATTAAATATAGCTGACATTACATTTATCATTTTTGTTAGAAAACAAAATGAGTGAATCATATTAAGTACTGCAATGTATCAGGATGTATATTTTAAAGGCCCCAGAGAATATGACTCGGTTACCTTTGGCTAAAATAAATAACAATGGCAAAGTCACTACTATGTGCTCAACAATTCATTTCCTTTTGTTCCTAGGAACAAATTGATCTACATTTTCCAGTGTCTCTTTCAGTTAGATGGGCTTGAATGATTAATTTTGTTTAATGTAGTGTAGGCGAAAGTGAGGTAAGTCACTTCCAAGTGATATTAGTTGCCTGTTGCTGCATAAGAAATTGCCACAAGCTTAACAACATTAAAAAAATACAAATTAGTCCAGGCGCAGTGGCTCATGCCTGTAATCCCAGCACTTTGGGAGGCCGAGGTGGGCGGATCACGAGGTCAAGAGATCAAGACCATCCTGGCCAATATGATGAAAACCCGTCTCTACTAAAAATACAAAAATTATCTGAGCATGGTCATGCACACCTGTAGTCCCAGCTACTCGGGAGGGTGAGGCAGGAGAATCCCTTGAACCTGGGAGGTGGAGGTTGCAGTGAGCAGAGTTCATGCCACTGCACTCCAGCCTGGTGACAGAACAAAATTCTGTCTCAAAACAAAATACAAATTAGGCTGGGTGCAGTGGCTCATGCCTGTAACAGATCACGAGGTCAGGAGTTCGAGACCAGCCTGACCAATATGGTAAAACCTCGTCTCTACTAAAAATAAAAAAATTAGCCAAATGCAGTGGTGCATACCTGTATTCCCAGCTACTCAGGAGGCTGAGACAGGAGAATCACTTGAACCCGGGAGGCAGAGGTTGCAGTGAGCCAAGATTATGCCATTGCACTCCAGCTTGGGTGACACAGCAAGATTCCGTCTCAAAACAAAAACAAAAACAAATTAGTTATCTCACAGTTTCTTTAGGTCAGATTTTGGGATATGGCATGACTGGGTGCTCTGCTCATTATGTCTGTCACAGGACATTGACAGGTTAGGGAGGTGGTGTCTGTTGTTCTTATATGGGGGTCCAGGATGTTTCACGTTCATTGGTTGTTGGCAAAATTCATTTCCTGAAGCTGTAGGTTGAGATCCTAATTTCCCTACAAGCTGTCTGTCTGCTTCAGATTGCTCTCAGGTCTTTGTCATGTAGCCCCTCTAGCTTCAATTCTTAATTTTCATTGTTCTACCTTAATTCTTTTTTTTTTTTTTTTTTTTTTTTTTTACTTTTTTAAACCTTAATTTTAGGTTCAGGGTATATGTGAAGGTTTCTTATATAGGTAAACTCTTGTCATGAGGGTTTGTTGTACAGATTATTTCATCAACGAGTTATGAAGCCTGATACTCAATAGTTATTTTTTCTGCCCCTTTCCGTCTCCATCCTCAATTAGGCCCTAGTGTTTGTTGTTCCCTTCTTTGTTTTAATGAGTTCTCATCACTTATCTCCGACTTATAATTGAGCACATATTGTATTTGATTTTCTGTTCTTGTGTAAGTTTGCTAAGGAAAATCGCCTCCAGCTCGATCCATGTTCCCGTAAAAGACAAGACCTCATTCTTTTTTGTGGCTGCATAGTATTCCACGCTATTTATGTACTACATTTTCTTTATCCAGTCTATCATTGATGGGCATTTAGGTTGATTCCATGCATTTGCTATTGTGAATAGTGCTGCAGTAAACATATGTGGGCATGTGTCTTTATAGTAGAGTGATTTATAGTCCTTTGGGTATATACTCAGTAATGAGATTGCTGGGTCAAATGGTAGTTCTGTTTTTAGCTCTTTGAGGAATCACCATACTGCTTTCCACAATGGTTAAACTAATTTAGACTCACACGAACAGAATATAAGTGCTCCCTTTTCTTTGCAACCTTGCCAGCATCTGTTACTCTTTGACTTTTTAATAGTAGCCATTCTGACTACTGTGAGGTGACATCTCACTGTGGTTTCAATTTGCATTTCCCTAATGTGCAGTGATCTTGAGCTTTATAAAATATGCTTATTGGCCATATGTGTGTCTTCTCATGAAAAAGTGTCTGTTCCTGTCCTTTGCTCACATTTTAACATGGTTATTTGTTTTTCTCTTATAAATTTAAGTTCCTTATAGATGCTGGATATTAGATGCCTCTGTTAGATGCATAGTCTGCAAATATTTTCTCCTATTCTGTGGGTGGTCTATTCACTCTGTTGATTTTTTTTTTTTTTTTTTTTTTTTTTTTTAGCTATCCAGAAGTTCTTAAATTTAATGAGATCCCATTTGTCATTTTTTGCTGTTGTTGCAATTGCTTTTGATGTCTTTGTCATGAAATCTTTGCCCATTCCTATTTCCAGGATGGTATTGCCTACGTTGTCTTCCAGAGTTTTTATAGTTTTGTGTTTTACATTTAACTATTTTATCTTAAATCTTGATGTGAATTAATTCACATCAATTGTCTCTCGTCTTGGGTCTCTGATTTCCAGTCTCTGACCAAGTCTTATGTAACTGGATCAGGCCCACTTGGATAAGCTCTCTTTCTAAAACTCAACTGTGCCAAATAGCATAGCCTAAGCACAAGAATCAAATATCTCATAATCAAAAAGTGTGTATAGAAAGGAGTGGGGAATCTTAGACACCATCTCAGAATTCTACCTACCAAACTAACTAATCCATAAAATATTTCATGGGCCTTCCATTCACTTTCTCTTTCCTGCCTTCTGGCAGATGCAGAAATCCAGTGGAATCTTCTGAGGCCTTGAAAGATAGTGGACCCACCAGATGGAAGGACCATAGGTCCCTAAATGAGTATCGCTACCATCTATTCTCCCATCCCCCAACTTCTTGCATTGCTCTGGGAATGGGCAAGAAATAAACCTTTACTGCATTAGATTTTTGGATCCTTTGTTACAGAAGAAAGCCTATTTTGGCTAATACATAAATAGGTATCAAATAATAATGTGATAATATGGTGATATATATTAAGAGCTAGCTGTTTTACAGCTTTTTATGTAGTCCTTCCTTTCCTTCATAATTCAGGTAACATCTCTCACTTTCTATATGTGGTGGCCTCGAGCACAAAGTTTGATTTTGAGCCAAGCTAAATAGATTTTTTAAATTAAATGCAGACAGTAGTTTTAAAGTTAATGTGTTTTTGATGTGCAATATGCAGCCTTTATTAAGTGAAAAATGTTACTCTGAGAATTATAGATAACTGGCCTTTGCATATCAAGAGCAAAGTTGTGAGGTTCAAGACACAGGCTATGAATCATGCATCAGAGATTAGTGAAATACATTAGTTTTACTCACCTAAAAGGAGAAAAAGTATGATTGCAGAGGGAAGGAGGAAGATAGAGGGGAATGTAATGTGATACTGTCTAGGTTTCTGAGAAGTAGAGAGACCCACATCCCTGGAGAAAATGAAATCCTTATAGAGAACCCCCTTGTGCCACAGGAGGTTGAAATTGTCAAGAACTACAGCTGATGGAAGTGCCTAGGTGCACGCACCAGAATGAGTGGTGGAAAAGCACCTGAGAGTTCTAATGCATTCTCTAAAACAATCAGCTGGCTGACAAATCTGTAGGGACTGAGAGTGAGGACAGGGACCCATAGCACATGGGAATTTGACTAGTAGTGCCTAAGGCTGGGAAAGTGAAAACACAAGCCGATGCTGAAGACCAGGCAAGATCAATAACATCTTGATGGAAGCCACTAAAAATGGAGGATGGCACTCGTTGAAGACCCTGCCCAGGTAACAGAATAATATGTTAAGTACCTCCCCCATTGGAATTTATATCAGGCGGGGAAATAAAGTAAGAGAAGAAGTACAAATTAATTTAACTTGAATTTTCATTTTTAACCTGGAAGTCATTGGGCTTATGAATTGTTAATATAAGACTTTCCACAACTAGCTGGACTAGAGGCCCAAATAGAGGCCCAAATTGAGTCACTTTGGAGAAATATGTAAAATAACATCTATGAAGACAAGATGTAATATTTTCCCTAAATGACTTGATGGAATACTTTTTAATTTGTGCATCAATAGCTACTGATATTAAAAAAAAGAAGGAAGAGAAAGAAAAAGAAAGAAAGAAAGAAAGAAAGAAAGAAAGAAAGAAAGAAAGAAAGAAAGAAAGAAAGAGAAAGAAAGAAAGAAAGAAAAAGACTTCCCAGATAAAAACCTTCTTAATAAAGGAGTCCTACTGAAGCATAGTGATTTTATAGCTTCCTTTTCTTCTACCTAACTCTTAAATGTTCCCTTAGACTTTATCCTTTGCCACCTTTGTAACATACTCCAAAACCCATTCTAAAGAAATCTCATCTACTAGTGATGCCAAGAAGATGGTGGAATAGGAGTTCTTTGGCTTCACCCTGCAACCACAGAAATCCAACTAGCAACTATCCACAGTCAAGGCTATCATTGTAAATACCCCAGATCTCAGAAATCAGACTGATACACTCTCTTAGACTATAGAACCAAGAAAGCTGCTATTGGATGATAAGATGAATGGCTCTCTTTGACTGTGCTACCCCTCCACCAAGCTAGCACAGCATCAGATAATTCCTGTGGACTCACGGTTTCTACAAGGTGAAAAGTAAGTTGAAAGCAGGCATTCTGCCTCCCCATTGTTCTAGGACTGTTCACGGGAGGCTAACTCCTGTCTCATTCCAAAAGAAGCACTGGAAATACTAACGGGGCTAGACTCCCTGGGGTCAATTAGAAAAAAAATGAAAGTGGGGCTTGTAGTGCCCAATGCACTGTTCTTGGTGTTTTTTCTACATTTCAGCCAACAGCAATGCCACCCCAAAGAAGTAGCCAGTAGCACTGCACTGCAGGAAACATTGTTCAGGGGTCTTTTAGGATTAAATCCCTAACCAATTTTCCCACAGAGCCTGGGTACTCTCATTAGGTCTTCCCTAGAGCAAGAGGTAGCTGTAGGTAAGCAATTACCCATAAAGGGAACATCTGACCCCACTCAACTCAAGAGGGTGGTCCAACTAAGTTCAAATCTTTCCATTAAGTATTCAAAGCATGGAGACAATTGCAGGTCAGTAATTACCCACAGAGGGAGCATCTGGCCCCACTCAATGCCAACCACAGTGTGGTGGCTTTACCAAATCTTGGTGCTCTGCATGGGTATACCCTAGGCCAGGAGGCAAGCCCAAGTCTACAGGTATCTGTGGAGTATAGCCTCTGGCCCTGTTCATGTTGTGTGGCCAAGCAGCCACCCAGAGATCTCATCCAGCTTCAGAATCCATCACATAGGAAAGTCCAAGTACAGATTCTAAACAGCAATGCCACCCATTCAAGGAAGACAGCCTGCAACCCTGCTCAGATAGAGATGATTAGAGACCAGCCAGCGTTCTCATCTGACAACAAAGTTCAGTCAGTGGTTTCACTGGACCATGGAGCACAACCAGCAATACCATTTAACCTCAGAGCACAGAAGTGATCCAGACGAACTAGAAAACCTGGCACCAAAGTCTATTTTTTCATGGTTGCTACTAGCCAGCCCATACAAAATCTCAGGCTAGACTGAACAGTAAAGGCCTATAACCACCAAAGAGCATCTGCAAAGGCCAGAAAAGACAACCATTTATCAAATGTACAGGCATAAATTTAAGGACACAAAGATTATGAAAACTCAGGGAAAAATAATACTACCAAAAGGAAATAATAAATCTCCAGTAATGGACCAAGAAAAAAATGAAGATCTATAAAATGACAAATAATTTAGAATAATCCTCTTAAAGAAGTTTAAGAAACTATAAGCAAATACAAATAGAAAATTAAATAAAATTTGGAAAACAATTTAGAGCAAAAATGAGAAATTTGAAAACGAAATAGAATATAAAACAAATACAAGTCATGGAGATTAAAGTATAATAACTGACTAGAAAATTCACTAGAAAGCTTTAACAGCTGACTTAAGCAAAAGAATCAGTGAGATCTAAAGAAGAACATTTCAAATTATCTAATTAAAGGAACGAAAAGAAAAAAATATATAATAAAAAAGAATGAAGAAGGCCTACAGGAATTATGGGACACCATCAAGTGAACCAACCTTCACATAATAAGAGGTCCTCATGGAGAAAAGAGGTAAAAAGACTAGAGCGCATACTTTAAGAAAATAATGACTGATAATTTCAAAATTCTGGGGAAATATTACTATGGGAAGCCCAGAAGTCACAATCAAACTCAACCCAAGGAGGACTTTACCAAGACATATCATAATCAAATTACAACAATCAAAGAAATAAAAATACTGAAAGAAGCAAAAGATAAGAAAAACATCACTTTCAAGACAGCCCTAATATGGTTTTCAGCAGATTTCTTAGGAGAAACCCTACAGACCAGGAGAGAGAAGAATGGTATATTTAAGGTGCTGATAGAAAAAATGAACAAACAAAAAAACAAAAACAAATAAAAAGCCCATCAAACAAGAACACTTTATCCACAAACATATCCTTCAAAAATGAAGAAGTAAAAACTTTTTATCATAAACAAAAGGTAAGGGAGCTTATCACCACCAGACCTGTTTACAGAAACTGTCAAAGGGAATTATTTAAGCTGAAATGAATGACTATTAATTAATAGCATAAAATAAGGAAGTAAAAAACTTGATGACATAAATCATATGTAGTCATACTAACTCTAATACTATAAGGGTGGCATGTAAAACAATTTTACTACTAGTGGGGTTAAAAGCCAAATCTATTAAAAACAACTGTAGCTATAACAAATTATTAAGGGAAAAAAATATAAAAACAAATATAAATTATGACATCAAAATCATAAAAGATGGGGAAGAGTGAAAATATAGTTTCTGAACACTATTAAAAGCAAGTTGTTATCAATTTAAAGTAGCCTGTTATAAGGATACGATATTTTATGTAAGCATTATGGTAACCACAAAGCAAAAACCTATTTTAGTCGCACAGAATATAAAAAGAAAGAATTCCAAAGAATTCTTAGAAAACCATTGAAAACCATCAAACCACAAAGGGCAATAGCAAGAGAGAAAGAAACAAAAGACCTACAAAACAATCAGAAAACCAATTATGAAATGGCAACAGCCTTGAGTATAAATGAATTAAATTCTCCTATAAAAGATAGAGTGGCAGATTGGATTTGAAAAAATACCAGATTCAACCATATGCTGCTTATAGGAGACTCATGACTAGTAAGGACACACATAGATTGAAAGGAATAGAATAAAAAAATGAGAAAAGATATTCCATGAAAATAGAAACCAAAGGGGAGAAGAGGGGGCTGTAATTATATCAAGCAAAATAGACTTTAAGTCAGAAACAATAAAAAGAGACAAATAAAGTCATTAAATAGTGCTAAAGGAGTTAATTTTCCAAGAGTACATCATAATTGTAAGTATATATGCACCCAACACTGGAACATCTAAATATATAAAGCAATGATTTAATAATCTAAAAGTAGAGATAAACTGCAATATTATAATAATAGGACATCTCAGTAACCCACTTTCAATATATAGATGGGAAATCAATAAAGAAATATTGTACTTCAATTATAGTGTAGACCAAATGGACCTAATATGCATGTACAGAGCATTTTATCTGATAGTAGCAGAATACATATTCTTCTTAAGTGCACATAAAACATTCTCCAGATAGATTATATGTTAGGCCACAAAACAATTCTTAATAAATTTAAGAAGACTGAAATCTTATGAAATATTTACTTAGATAACAATGGCATGAAATGAGGAATCGATAATGAGAAATCTTGAAAAATACACAAATATGTGGAAATTAAACAACATGCTCCTAAACAACCAATAGATCACAGAAGAAATCAAATAACAAATTTTAAAAATACCTTGAGACAACTAAAATGGAAACGTAACATGCCAAAACACAGAATGCAGCAAAAAGTAGTTCTAAGAGGGAAATCTATAGAGATCAATAAAAAAAACTCACGAATACTCTAACGTTATACCTCAAAAAACTAGAAAAAGAACAAAGTAACCTCAAATTTAGCAGAAGGAAGGAAATAACAAAGATTACAGCAGAAACAAATGCAATGAGACTAGAGAAATAATTTAAGAGTTGGTTTTTTTTGAAAAGATAAAATTGACAAACCCTTAGCTAGACTAGGAAAAAAGAGAGACTACTCAAATAAATGAGATGATAAATGAAAGAGGAGACATTGCAATTGATACAACCAAAATACAAATTATTATAAGAAACTATTGTAAAAAAAAGTATATGACAACAAATCAGATAATCTAGAAAAAATGGATAAATTTCTAAACTAATAAAAGCTACCAACACTGAATCACAAAGAAATTGAAAATCTGAACAGACCAATAATCAGCAAGAAGATTGAATGTGTAATAAAAAGTCTCCTCTCAAGTCCAGAACTGATTAGCTTTACTACTGTATTATACCAAACATTCAAGGAACTAATGTCAACTCTTCTCAAACTCTTTCAAAAAAAATCAAAGTAGAGCTAATAATTCCAAACTTATTTTATGAAGTTAGCATTGACCTGATAAGAGCCAGATAAGGACACTACAAGAAAAGAAATATATAGGCCAATATCCTTGCTAAACATAGATGTAAAAATCTGCAAACAAAATATTACATAACTGAATTCAAGAACACATTAAAAGAAAAATTCACTATGATCAATTGGGATTCACCCCTACAATGCAAGAATTGCTTAACATATGCAAATGAATAAATGTGATACACTACATTAACAAAATGAAGGGTAAAAATCTCATGATCTTCTTAACAGATGCAGAAAAAGCATTTGACATAATTCAATACCCTTTCTTGATGAAAACTCTGAACAGATTAGGTATAGAGGAAATGTACTTTAACCCAATAAAGGCCACATATGATAAACCATTAGCTAATATTATGTTCAAGGTTGAAAAGATGAAAGCTTTCACTTCAAGATTAGAAACAAGACAAGGATCTCACCATCTCGCCATTTCTTTTCAACATAGTACTGGAAGTCCTAGCCAGGACAATTAGGCAAAAGAAAGAAATAGAAGACATCCTATTAGGAAAAAAAGAAGTGAACTTGTCTCTTTTTGCTGAAAACATGATCTTACATATAGAAAACCCTATAGACTCCACTAGAAAACTGTTAGAACTTGTAAATTAATTCAGTAAAGTTACGTGACACCAAATCAACGTATAAAAATCTGCAGGGTTTCTGTTTCTATTTACTAACAATAAACTGTCTAAAAAGAAAATTAAGGGAAAAAACCCATTTATACTGGCAACAAAAAATTAAAACTTAGGCATACATTTACCTAAGGAAGCAAAAGACCTGTGTTCTGAAAACTATAAAACACTGATAAAATAAATTAAAGAAAACACAAATAAATGAAAAAGATATATTGTGTTCATGGACTGGAAAAAATAAAATTGTGAAAATGTCCATACTACTCAAAGCAATCTAAAGATTCAATGCAATCCCCATCAAAATTTCAATAGCATTTTTCACTGAAAGGGGAAAAGCCATCCTTAACTGCATATGGAACCACAAAAGACTCTGAATAGCCGAAACAATACAATCTTGAACAGAAAGAACAAAGCCAGACACATCATAGTCTTTTATTTCAAAACATATTATAAAGCAAGTATAATCAAACAGCATCATCCTGGCATAAAACAGACACATAGACCAATATAACAGGATAGAAAAACCAGAAATAAACCTACACATTTACTGTTAACTGATTTTTGACAGAGGTGCCAAGAACACATAATACAGAAAGGGCAGTATCTTCAATAAGTGGGATTGGGAGAATTAGATATCTACATACAGAAGAATGAAATTAGACATACTATGTAGAAAAGTCAACTCAAAATAGATTAAACACTTAAATATAAACCTGAAACTGTAAAACTTCTATAAGAAAACATAGGAGAAAAGCTCCGCCACATTGCTCTGGGCAATGAATTTTCAGATAAAATCCCAAAACCACAGGTAACAAAAGCAAAAATAGACAGATGTGATAGCACCAAACTAAAAAGCTTCCGCACAGAAAAGAGAACAATTAACAAAGCAAAAAACAACTCACAGCAAGGGAAAAAATATTTACGAATCATATGTCTTAGTTCATTTTTGTTTTGCTATAAAGAAATACCTGAAGCTGGGTAATTTATGAAGAAAAGACATTTATTTGGATCACAGTTCTGCAGTCTATACAAGAAGCATGGTGCCAGCATCTGCTTCTGGTTAGGGCATCAGGTTGCCTCCACTCCTAGTGGAAGGCAAAGCAGAGCTGATGTGTGCAGAGCCCAAAATGAAACATGAAAGAGTGGAGAGAGAGGTACTAGGCTCTTTTTAACAACCAGCTCTTGTGGGAACTAGCAGAGTGGGAACCAACAAAGTGAAAATGCTCCCAGTCAGGGCATTAATCTATTCATGGGGAATCCTTTCCCATAACTCAAACACCTCCCACTAGGACCTGCCTTCCAACATCGCCACACTGGGGCTTAAATTTCAACATGAGATTTGGAGGGAACAAACATCCAAATATACTCTAGCAGCATACATCTGATAGGGGCTAATACCCAAAAGTTATAAGAAACTCAACTCAATGGCAAGAAAAACAACCCAATGTTTGGGTTGACAACATTCATTAATTTTTTTAAAGTAGGCAAAGACCATAATAGGTGTTTCTCAAAAGACATACAAATGGTCAATAGAAATGTGGAAAAATGCTTAGCATTACTAATCATTAGGGAAATGCAAATTAAAACCACAATGAGGTATCACCTCCTACCTGTTAGAAGGCTAACTCGGTGAAACCCTGTCTCTACTAAAAATACAAAAAATTAGCCGGGCGTGGTGGCGGGCAACTGTAGTCCCAGTTACTGGGGAGGCTGAGGCAGGAGAATGGTGGGAACCCAGGAGGCGGAGCTTGCAGTTAGCGGAGATCACACCACTGCACTCCAGCCTGGGCGACAGAGCAAGACTCCATCTCAAAAAAAAAAAAAAAAAAAAAGATGAAAGAAATAAATGTTAGAGAGGATGCATAGAGATGGATTGCATACAGTGTTGGTAGAAATGTAAATTAGTAAAGCGCTCATGGAAAACAGTTTGGAGGTTCCTCAGAAAATTAAAAACAGAATGAATATGACTCAGTAACCCCACTTCTGGGTATATACCCAAAGGAACTGAAATCAATATGTCAAAGGGATATTTGCACTCACATGTTTATTGCAGCATTATTCACAATAGTCAAGATGTGGAATCAACCTGAGTGTCCATCAGTGGATGAATGGATGAAAAACATGTGGTATACATGCACAATGGAATACTATGCAGCCTTTAAAAAGGGGGAAATCATCTCATTTGTGATGCCATGGATGAATCCGGAGGATATTATGCTAAGTAAAATAAGCCAGGCAAATTAAGCCAAATACCATATGATTTCACTTACATGTGGAATCTAATGAAGTTAAACTTACAGAAGTAGAGAGTAGAATGTATTGGACAACAGTTACAGGGGAAACGGAGTTTAAGAATGTAGGCACTGTGGCCAGGCATGGTAACCCATAGAATGATGGTTACCAGAGGTTGGAGGGTTATAGAGTGAGGGAATGAGGAGTTGTTGGCCAAAAAATATAAAGTTTCAGATAGATAAGATAAATAAGTTTGGAGATCTATTGTACAGTAGGGTGAGTATAATCCATAATACTGTGTTATATATTTCAAAATAAGAGAGTAAACTTCAAATGTCTCATCAAAAAAATGGTAAGCAAGGTTATGGATATGTTAATTAGATTGTTTTAATCATGCCACATTTTAAAAACATATTGAAACATCACGTTGTATCCCATAAATGTGTGTAATTATAATTTTTCTTTTTTCTTTTTTTATTATACTTTAAGTTCTAGGGTACATATGTACCAAAATTATAATTTTTCAATCAAAAATAATACTAATGATAGTTTAAGTCAAAAAATGAAATTAGAAAAAAAAATCTTGCTCACATCCATCTCGTACTTTATTGACTGCTAAATCCCTACTTCACCTCAGTCTTTCTTCAGTGTTCGATGCCTACATTTTCAAATCATTACTGCAGAGATTTGTCGAACACTTTATCTTGTAGAAAGCTCCAAATCAACATGCATTCCTTGCCCCATTTACTACTCCTTTTGCTTTTTCTACCTTCACTCACAGAAATAAAAATCTAAACTTTGACATTTCTCTTCCATCCCTTCACCTTTACTAGTTTTATGAATTCTACTTCCTCAGTCTCTCCCTTCTGCCTCTTCATTTCATTCTCCATTGACTTCATCTATTATCAGACTTCAGTAATGTATTTGTAGGATTATGGCAATAAGCCTCTATGTAAGGCTTGGTTACCTTGTTCCCCAGACTCCATACCCACCTCTACCTCAGTTCATTCTCCATAATTTTTTCCAGAATAATATTCCTAAATGCAATCCGACCATGTCACTTTTCTACTTTAACTTGCTCAGAAGCTTTCTTTCAGGATAAAGCCCATGATACACCCTTCAAGACCCTTCATGGTCTGCCTTTGACTAAATTTGAAATTCCATCCTCCTTTTCTCAACCTAGTGACCTACAAAGAGTGCCCTGAATGACATCTGTTCTTTAAGGCCTCTGTATTTTTTACTGGCCATACAGTGCCTACATTCTTTTTTCTGTTGTTGTTTTGTTTTGTTTTTTGAGATGGAGTCTCCCCCAGCTGCCCAGGCTGGAGCGCAGTGACAGGATCTCCACTCACTTCAACCTCAGCCTCCTGGGTTCACGCAATTCTCCCACCTCAGCCTCCCGAGTAGCTGGGATTACAGGCACCCACCATCATGCCCGGCTAACTTTTGTATTTTTAGTAGAGACAGGGTTTCACCATGTTGGCCAGGCTGGTCTTGAACTCCTCACCTCAGGTAATCCACCTACCTCAGCCTCCCAGAGTGCTGGGATTACAGACGTGAGCCACCACGCCTGGCCACAGTACCTACATTCTTAAACTCCCTTTTCCCAGTTAACTTTTGTCCAATGCATTCTTATTTATCTTTGAAGATTCACTTCAAGCATTACATCCTCTGGATTTTTTTTTTCCTGAAAACTATTATCTAGAGGAAAGACTACAAAAATTATCCTCCCCCTTACTCAGTCACTGTGGGCTATAATTCCCTGTTCAAGTCATTCATTGATTTTTTCTTTTAGATAATGATGGATACATTGGTAGTATTGGTAGTATACTTCTCTTGTGACATTCTATACTCATTTTCCAAAGTTCATTTTTGTTTCTCTTAATGTTATTTTTTTCCAATCATCTTTATTTCACTTCAGTTCCCTTCTCACCATAATTACCTCTTTTCCAGTCATTTCAAATATGTCTATCAAATACAACTTTCATATTTGAAAACGTATAACTGCGCGTAGTGTTTCCTAACTCCTCTCCGGCATACCTGCTCCAATTTACATCTCCGGCAGCAGAGCATTGGTGTCTTTGTATTACAGGTAAAAATTTCTTCTGTGTTTCAGCCACTGCAAATAGTTTCTCCCACTTTTAGTTTTTCTTTAATATCTCTCCTAGAAGATGTCTTCAATTGTGATAAAATCACACCCTTCAGTTTTTCTCCTTGTTGTTTGTACTTTTTGGAGTCTTGTTTAGGATATACATCCTCATCCAAAAATACTCTGGTGACATCGTTATCCAGATGCTCAAAATTCTGCCAATATACACCCTTTTTACTCATTTATTTTTCTCCTGCCCTTCTCCCCTATCATTCCCAATTAATCATTTCCTATTCCTTCTGAGAGAGTTCTGCTATTCAATCTCCAGCTCACTATTTTTTTTAATTGTATATATTTTGTCATTCAACCCATTCATTGTTTTTTAAAATTTATTCATTTCAGATATTTCCCAAAATGCCTGCACATTTCCTTTAAAATATCTCTGTTTTACTTCATGTTTTAATTTTTTTCTCTGTTGAATGTATTTATAATTTCAAATATAAATTTCTTATTATTTCTATTGCTTTTGTTTTGCCTTTAAGGTAACACTTTTTCCAATACTGATTTTTATTGCATTGTGGTTCAGCTTCTCAGTAACTGGGAACTCGAATTTTATTGGATCTATCAATTGCTTTGACTGATTTTTGTTACTCAGAAGAGTGACAAAAACCTGGGCTGCAACTTGTGTGCCCCTTGCTGAAGAGAGATAATCATTGCTTTGTATCATAGACTTATAGCCCTTCCAGCCTTGTCTCACTGCCAGGGAACTTGTAGTAGCTCTCACTCTGTCATTGCTTTAGTCCTGGCTCCTTACTCTCTGTTCTGATTAGTTCATACAGTGGGGAACAAGGGTTGAGAAGCAAGAATGTTCAGGAACTCCTCAGGTTGTGCATGCTCACTGATAGAGGACCTCCAGCACAACTAGACTACAGTTCTCCCCTTTCATACCCCAGAGCATCTAGCTAACAGTTAACAGTGGAGCAAGTGTTTTTATATTCCTGTCCATGGAATTGAGGGCTTAGGGAAAGAAAAGGGGCACAAAAAGGAAGGCCAACTCAGTCTGCATTTTATTTGAGGCTCCTGGCTTTCCCTAATTTGAAAACTTCCCTACCTCCAACTACCCTGTTTCCATCAAGATCCAAACACCTTTGGTCTCTCCAAGATTTTTCAGTTTTTTATTTGTGGCTGAGTAGAGTTTCTCTGTTACTTTACATACTCCTGGAAGCACAATTCACATTGCTTAGTGTACTTCAGTGAGGTGTCATTTATTAAGAATAAAATGTGAATAATGCTCATCAGAATTTTGCAATGTATGACTTGACTCCAAATTCATTAACCTTTCTTACTGTCCAATGACTGATTCTACAGAGCAATGTAGGACCCTGTCATAGCTCACCATGTTGTCCAGAAGCAGAATAAACCACCAGTTTTTACATGTAACACTCCCTAACTACTGACAGTTTCTTTAGAATGAGACTATTTCAGTCATGACTCCATACCCAGCATGATACTCAGTGTCTGGCACATACCACACACTTAAAAACTCTTTGTTAAATGTATTTGTTAAATGAAACAGAAAGAAAAGAAAAGCAATTTACTTGAGAGACATCGGAGAGAGGCAAAGACAGAGAAAAACTGACAGAAAATAAAGAAGGAAATAGAGATGGGGTAAATGAGAAATTTAGAGTGAATAATACTGCTGGTAAATTATGCTTGGTTTTACTACCATTCAACGAACTTCATAACAAGTCTTTTTTTTTGAAACATATTCACAGGACATGTGTTTGTTATCAACTGTCAGCCAGAACAAGCACCATCTCATATCAATCTCTATCTAATTGCAAAGAACCAATAAAATCTACAACTTGTCTCATAACTGACTTATAACAAGGTTTCAAAATAAGATTCAGATTGTCAAGAACTATTGGCTTCAGTATCATTATACCATGTATTTTTCCCTTGGAATAGAATTTAATTCAGTGATGTGCACATCAGTGAAAAAGATCACTAAAAGTTAAATTTGCTGTTTGTTATTGTATAGATCACAAAAACAAAAAGTTCACCTGTCTGGGGTAAATACTCTTCTGGCTGTAAATATGGCCTCCCTACCATCAGACCATCATCGCTCATGCTCTGAATCTATAACCATACAGACACCATAATTTAGAGGACTAAATTATAGCAGAGCAGACTTCTCATCATGGAAAATCAATACAGTTTGTGTTTAATATGCACATCTTGATTCTTCTGGTTTATACAGTTGTTCCACTGGATTTCTTATCACTCTTGGAAATGAGAGGATGCAGAGAGATGGATTTCATACAGTGTTGGTAGAAATGTAAATTAGTAAAGCCATTATGGAAAATAGTGTGGAGGTTCTTCAGAAAATTAAAAATAGAACTACTCATTAAACACAAGCATATATTTTTTGGCTTTGGATCATTAAAAAAAAAAAAAAAACCCATAGCTTTTAAACGAAAACTTTAGAAACATGAGGCAAAAATGCACCAGAACAAATCCAGAGGAGTTTCAGTTCCAAAATAACCTCAGTATGAGAACGCTTTATCTAGAACATGGGCTGCAAGAGAGTATGGCAAATAGCAGTGTGCAAAATTCAAGCTGCCAGTTGACGACGTGGATATAAAATGTTCCATCTGAACACAGGGAAATGATTTGTATCATCTGTTCTACAGGGGAGTAGAGGAAGAAGAGGGTTATAGAATTGCATCGGCCCTAAATATTCAATAGTTTTGAATCAGAGAAAAATTGATTAAAAGTTACCTATGGGGGGAAGAAAAAGGTTTTCTAAATTAATATTAATTGAAGTTAAGTCATAGGAGAATATTGTTTGGGGGTTCTAAAGCCTATCTAATTACACTCTTTATTTAATAAGCTCTTGGTCATTTCTTCTTAGTTTTTAGAAAATATATTACCTATGTATATTTTCCTATAAGAAAGAGATGTAACCAAACTACATACATTTTATTCAGAATTTTCAGAGAGATTCAATTTTTGTTCTTATCAGACAAACTCATTCATTGAAATTGTGGTTTATATTTCAGGTAAATACAGTACAGAGACATAGGAAAGCAATGTCAGCATTAATCAATTTTCTGTTCTGCATTAAGTTGTAATAAACATTCCAGAGTGATGTGAAGAAACCGCACTTTATAAAAGAAAAACAAGATCCAGATTTTTTTTGTTGTTTTTATCTTCAAATCTTGTCAGATTTACCCAACTAAAAATTCTTTCTTTAAACCAAAACAGATATGGAATCCTAGTATCTATATTTAAATTCTGATAGCTTTATCAAAACATGACTTCCTTCTTTTCTTCCTTCATTGAAATGGGGTCTCAGGCAGTTGCCTTCTTTAAGTCCATTTCTGTTGATTTAATGACAAATCATTTCCATCATATTGTGCTCATAGCTTCTTTATAGGCAAATAACAATTGACTACGTGATATAAGTAATAGTCTCATGGTATAAAATTCAGTCTACGTCACAAAATATTAGCCCCATGCAGCCATCAGAATAGAAATCTTTTCTTTCCAAGCTCTTCCAATTATGTGATATGAATACATATATGTGTATGCATGTAGACAGGTAGATAGTTACCATTTTATCTTTTTAAGTCTACTAAACTGTGATAGAAAGCAAAAGCACAATATAACCTAAATACAATATTGGCTTAAAATGAAAGAGTGTGAAGAAAATTTATCATAACTTAATTCTTACAAATAACTTTACATTATTTTTTAAGCTCTGGCAGAAAAATACTTAAGTAGAAAAGTTGGGGAGCTTAGGCCGGGCGCGGTGGCTCACGCCTGTAATCCCAGCACTTTGGGAGGCCGAGGCGGGCAGATCACAAGGTCAGGAGATCAAGACCATCCTGGTTAGCACAGTGAAACCCAGTCTCTACTAAAAAATACAAAAAGATTAGCCACCACCAGGAGTGGTGGTGGGCACCTGTAGTCCCAGCTACTCCGGAGGCTGAGGCAGGACAATGGCGTGAACCCAGAAACTCCAGCCTGGGTGACAGAGCGTGACTCCGTCTCAAAAAAAAAAAAAGTTAAGGAGCTTAGAAACCTAAATTCTTTGTGTATGTGCGTGTGTCTCTGTATATCTATACATATGAATTAATTTACCCAAAGACATCATGTTTTAAATATAAATTATGAATATGTTATTATTTGAGATTACTAAGTATGTAGTCTAAAGAATGTGAAACAGGAAGGATTGTGAAGATTAAAACCTTGTTTGTATGAAGTATATAACTTCATGTGATTATTTGATACATTTTAAATTTTAAAAAAATTAAATTGTGAGTATAAATTTTTGAAAAAGTTAAAAAACAATTAAAATTGTAAAATGTTTGCCTAAAATCTAACAGAAAAAGTTACTGTTATATCACTGTCATATAGAATTCATTTTTAAAATATTACAAAATTGAAAGCTATATACATGTTTAAAGAAGAAACGTGATCGTAAAACAAATCATAATGATGCTATACCTACTTTTAATTATCTTACTCTTTTTCTTTCTTAATGATTGAATATTCATATTCACTACAGTGCGGTAAGATCATCTCTAACACTGTTGGAGGGACTGTGACTTGTGATACATGGTCTAGAAATCAATCAAGGGTCTCAAAAATGATCATACATTTTGATTTATAATTTTGCTTTTAGAAATGTTTTTATAAATATGAAAAATACAGACAAAAATTATTTTGTAAAACATGCATTCCAGCCTTATTTGTATTAGCAAAACTTTTAACAGATAAAACATTAAATCATAGAGGAATTGTTGATTGAATTTTGAGGCATCTAACTGATGGAATATCATAGGATATTCAATTGATCCAATAAATGTCTTTGAAAAAATTGTAATGACACAGGTAAATGTTTGCAATATGTCATCAGGTAAAAAAAAGCAAATGTGTAAAAAAGTATTGAAAACATGTGGGCTAACTCTGACCCTGTGGAACATATTTTTTCATCTCTAAAATGAAGAAAAATATTTTATTTAGTTCATAATCTTACAGTGTGTTTTAACTAAGATAGTACATGTGAACTAACTGGTTCTAGAACTTAACACATGGTGAATCTTATATAAATGTCAGCTGCTGTTGTTAAAAGGTTAACTTTTATTGGAGTATTAAGTCAGAAACAGGGTAGAAGGGAATTCTGTTCTTATTCAAAGAGCTCAAAGAAGTCTTTTCTTTCTCTGTATCTGCAGAAATCAATGATAACAAAAAGTTTCAAATTTATGAAAGGGAAAGTAAAAAGTTTATCTTCCTGTTTCCTAGTAATGAATAAATTGACATTATCAACGTGGCCAAACAATCAAACATCAGGTCTATCACATCTCAAATGAAGTACCAGTTGACAGCTGTGTTACTAGCCAAAAGTAGAGTGAAAAGAGCCAGATATCTATACATTTGGTCTAGCACCAACCTCTGTGTATTTAGTTCCTCATGATAGCCACCTGAATGCTCTCTACTGTGTGGGCCCTTCGGTGTCTGTCACAAGAGTAGGTTACAGTATTTCCAAGCCGACAGGCAAGTAAAATTGTGCCAAGGGGTCTGTCAGAGGCTCAGAAGTCACGTGAGAGGAGGCAAAGCTGAAAAATAGAATCCAAGGTTCTACTGGAGAGAGATGGATACCCACATCAATGAATTAATGAAAGGAGGGAGACACACACACAGAGAGAGAACAAATGAATGTCCTCATACAGATGTACTAGACATGATGAGGTGGGTTTGGTTTGATATTTAGCATGCACATAAGTCTCTAATACTTCCTAACTTTTGAGCCCTTTTGCTTGTTTGTTTACCAACAAATCTTTTAGTCAAGTATTGTATTCCTTATTTTACATATGTGAAACTTGATGTTCAGTAAATTTAAATGACTCAATGCCTCAGCTAGTAAATGCAGTAGCAAGGATTCAAAGAGATGCCTTGATTCTTCCAGTTTTCTCTTGACCCCTAGCATACTATAAACGTAGCTTACCTTCACTGGACTCACAGTTCAGCAGTTTAGTTCACAATTTAAAGACATCTCCACATCCCTATAACATCTAAAAAGCTAATGTCCAGCCTCACAATATTACAGTGCAACAGAGAGAGACGTAGATGTTCATCCTCTGTTGTGATAGTTCTACAATGATCCTTTTTACATGATGCTTTCTCATTTACATCCATTTGAAGGAACTACTTGTGAAATTGCTTTCTTCTTGGAATGGGGTAAACAGAGTCCCTCCCAATCTGGAAGAATATAATGAGGTCACAGGGTCAAATTCCAAAGCCCCATTGAAAACAAATGAAAAAAAATCTACAGTTACAGTTCTGATTCCACCTATATACATTAATTTTAAGCAGCTCATTTTTTTCTAAGGTCACTTAACAGTTTTCTTCACGAATAAAATTGGTGGGTAATTACTTTTCATTTGTTTAACTTAAAAAAATTAAGATTTTTTTCCCCCAAATTAACAGAAGCAAACTTCAAGCTTCAACTTGTAGAAAGACCAGCATTAAGTAGCAACTTTTTCACCTCACACTCATTGAAGTTGTGATTATGTTAGAGCTCGTTTTCTAGCCTCAACACCATTACATCAAGTACCATGACACGAATAGGACATAAATATTTAGCTCTGACTTGAAATAAATATATTGTGATTGACCTAAGAGTAGTCTAATTGAAAGCAGAATTATGGTATTCAGTTTGGAAATGGTATGTCGGAGTTGTCTACACAGTCACTGTATCTTTTAAAAATCTTTTTTCAATTTCTCCCTGCCTGTTTCAAACTAATATTTGTTATGTTTTCAGTGTCCCATTTTTCTATAATATAATAAAGCCCACTAGATGATAAACACATAACATTTGAAGTTGAGGTTATATGAACTCTGTATAGGGATAGTCAAAACACTTTTCAGTTAGAATATCTTGAATAGAATGAAAAAGGCATTGTTTTAGTGGGTCAGAAGGTTTTAAAGGGTGATTTCAATAGAGCTAGTTATATCATTCTTTATAAACAGCAAGGAATTGTTATTAGAATAGCTCATCTTAAACTGAGGTTAGAGAACACCTTCCTAGGTCTGCAGCATCCCAACAAGAGTACTTTTTATCAATTTTTATTTTGATGAACATCTAAAAATAATTTATTCATGATGTGGATTATCTGATGGTCCTATTTTAATCAAATATCTCAAAAGAATTTCAGCATTCACATTTCTTATAATTGAGTCCAAAGCTGAAGGAACAAACATTTTGCAATATTTTGATTTTATAAAAAGGTATTGGGTAATTGAACTATCACACAGCACCTGGTAAACTTGAACAGCAATGACAAAATACATGCTATGGTAGGCCTTGTAGTCATGTTTGAGGGAATTTATCACACTTTATTACAAATAAGTGTAACAATAAATATGCAACAGAAGTTTTCTTTTTTTAAGAAAATCAACATCAGGCATTCATTTAATTCCAATTTCAGCAATGCTATAATATTCAAATAAACAGGAAAGCTTTCCAGAATTATCAAGTGATATTTCATCAAACAGATACTTAAGAATTTCTCACTATCATTTTTACTTGTTTTATTTAAGTAGGCAGTCTGGTGGACCTGAACTAACAAGCAGGGTCTTAAGGTTTTAAACCAAATTTTGACAATATAACTAGGCAAGCCAGCATTTTCTGCACTGATATTATGAAATTCAAAATATAGAAAAAGATTAAATGTAGACCCAGAGCTGAAATGCCATCTTCCACCATAAGCATGATATGGGGAATAAGCCACTGGAAGGCATTCCGGACACCTGGGATCTAGTCACAGAACTTTCTCTCACTGTGCTATTTTGAGGACAATATTTAACCTCCCTAAGCCTCAGTTTCAAAAACAGTAAAGTGGCAGGACTTAAGGTTATTTCTCATGTCTCTTCAAATTCTAACATGCTATGCAAAGAGATGCCCTAGACATCTGATGTAAATTGAGACATAACATTTTTAGTTCTCCAAAATATCTAAAGTCCACGAATAGTGTATTTTTTGTCATATTCCAACAGAGTATTATTAATCTTCAAATTGAAGAATATGGTGAGTGATTCCAATGTTATTCTAAGTAAATACCTAAAAAAGCATCAGAAAATTCATTAACCACTATTATTTGAAGACTGTTCCAGTAATCTTCTGAGAGCATACATAATAGGTATAATCATAAACATTTTAATATGGTAGGTACTCCATTAACCATTAAATTGTTTGATAAAACTTTAAACAGTAGTCAGTTATTTCAAACAAGAAACATCCATGTAAACTTGGTGAAGACAATATATGCATGTCTTGGTATATTCAAGTGATAGAGATGAGTTACTGTGCCTATGTTGATGAATACTCAAAGTTTCTAGGTTCTCTGGGACATTAATTAATTAGAAAACAAACTCTTACTATTTTTATGACTAGCTTATCACAGTACTCTCTTCCAAAATACTTCTTCCTTTGTGTATAAAAAAATACATGACTATAGACCAATGGTTCTCACTCAGGGGCAATTTTGTCCTCCAAGGGATATTTGGCAGCCTCTGGAGACATTTCTGGTTGTTACAAACTGGGAGAGGGGTGGGGGAGTGCTACTGGCATCTAGTGGGTAGAGACTAAGGATACTGCTAAACATCCTACAATGCACAGCCCCCCATGACAAAGAATTTTCTGTCTCCAAATGTAAATAATGCCAAGATTGAGAAACCCTGATGTAAACTGCAAGTCTCTATTCACTTCTCTAACAAGTCTATCAAAAAGTCAGATACGTTTTGTGCTTCCTCTCCTTACAAATCATGAACTTAAGGCTTTTATTCAACTAATATAATTTTTCTTTGTATTTTTCTGTTTCACTCTATCAGTCTCAAATATATAAAGAATTAAAAATCTTTAAAGTGCTAACATGGGGAACTATTTCTGTTATCTCGCAAATTTAATCATTTTATTATTAAAATTATAAAAATTAAGCCTAGAAAAGGCTTAATTTTTTTTGGATTACTCTCAATATCAGTCTATGCTTTTGACAACTCAGTTGAAGAAGCCAATGCAATCTTTCTTATTCCACTGTCGTTTTTCAGTGTGTGTACACTGGGGTTGCCAAGGGTTCTAAAAAAACGTCATTTGGGAGTATTAGGGTTAAGGAAGACTTAGTGTTGATGTTTAAAATGTGTTGTACATGCTTATATTTATGTCCAGGTTTGTTCTACATGATTTCTTTTCTTAATTTTAAATTGGACAAATCACTGTTGGTTAAATTTAACTAATTTTTCATTAGCGTTTCCATTTTTTGAAGGCGTCCCAAATCAATATCTGGGTAGACCATAATGGAGACCTGTTGGTGGCTCTATAATTATTCTTGCAGGATTGCAGCGCCACCTACAGGGATCCATATGCATATCATTATTTGACCAACAGTGCTCCTAGCATACACTGATGTACACATAGCACAAAGGAGAAATGGAAAAGTCTAGAAAATGAAATAAAACAAAATTAATTTAAAAAACCCAAGGGAAATGCTTACATTGTATCATATGTCTTTTCGGTATGTACTTAATTGAGGTCTTTTGAAATCAACTAATATCTTCATTTCCAACTCCATAGGTAAATATTGTTTTTCTGGATTCTTTTAACAAATTACTACATCTTTAAAATAAGAAAACTATACCTTTATTTAAGAGAAATGTTTTGAAAAGAAATGAGTAAGTGTTGAATAATACTGAATTTTAAAAATCAATATGAAATTGTATAGATTTGACTGGTCTGGAATTTTTAAAAAATAAATCATTAAACAAATATAAAAAAAAGTTAATTGAAAGATGCTTTTGTTTTCCTTTTGCTATTCTCTTTAAAAAACAGGTTTATTCAACTGAGGACCTTCTTTCTGGTTTTGGCAAAAGTCGGAATTTTCTAAATTTAAAACTCAAACTACCTATTTTGAATAATGATAAGTATCAAGTTCATGGTTTTGTATCCTAAGTTCCTTCTAATTATGCATGTGGACTTTACTAATGGAAAACTGTTATACTAACCTGTAAGCACTGTGAGAACTTTTAAGAGAATCCAAGGCAGATTTGAACCAAGACAGTAGTGAGAGTGTGGAAGAAAAGTCTCTTGATGGGAGGTGGGGTAGGGAGGGAGGGAAGTATAAGTGTAAAAGAAAAGATGTAGTTGCTCAGTAAGGAGGAAACTGACATTCAAAAATGTGTCCCTGATCTCCTGTGGAGGGAACATTTGACTCCTGTTGGCCCAGCTTTTACACCAGCCAGAGAGGTAAACTTTGGTAATTTGCATCATTAAAATCTGTCTGCCCACTCTGTGTGTGCCATGCAATTGCACTCTTTGATGAAGTGGAAGAGGCATTGCTATAAATCTTTGTCATGAATAGAATGTTCATTGGTTCCTCTGGAAATTTTATGTAACATGGATTAAAACCAGGCCTTGTCTGTTCCTATCAGGGAAGGAAAAGTGGGAGGAGTAGAAGGTATTTTTAGAGTAAAGACCAGCCAAGCAAATTAAATCTGACCATTAAGCTTAATGGGGTTTGAGAGACCAAGAGGCAATTATTAGTTCAAAATAATGACCTTCAATCCAACATGAAGGAAATATGTAATAGCAGAACTAACTAATGCCCTCTCCCCTCTCTCTCTTGAGCTTTTAACCAGAAGGGCAGAAGAAATGGAGGTGGTAGAGGTCAATAATCAACTAAAATGACCATGCCTTTTAGTTATATGGCTTATATATGTATTGTTCCAATAATATTAATTTCCTCCATTAGGATTAAAATAGCACATCAAAAGATAGTCATATGAAGCCTTCTAAGAACCCAGGTAAAATAATTCTCAAAAAGTTGGCCCTGAAGGGATTTACAACTATTTATAGTCTGAAAGAGGCACACTGGCTGTGATAAACGGAAAGCTGTTGGGGGTAGTGTCATGAAAGTAATTGAAATAACTAAATGACTTTCATAGGACGATATCAGTTTTAAGAGTTGTAGGGGAAACCTTATTCTTTCTCTGTTCTGTTGTGCTGAAACAGGGTATATAAGACAGATTAGGATGTCCAATTAAGGTAATTTTAAAATGCCCCCAGATAAGCAGGTTGGAAGCAGAACTATGAGCTCATGTTTATTTTCAAGATGGAGATCTATCTCTATGCTCATGTTTTAGTGTATTTTTATGTAGTTAAGTGTTACTCAAATGTAGTGAATATAAAACCAAACCACTGAATGAAACCACCTTCATATGCAACATTGCTTTAATAACCCATCTAGTTTAGGTCATGGTGACTTGTGACTTGCAATATAGATTTCATGTAGAAATATTTATATAATGTTATTGCTATACAGTTTTGTAATATATAAGCAGAAATTTTTTTTTCTCACTTCACTTTGGTCAACTTCAGCATTAAAAATAATCTACTTGATATCCATTAAGTGAGAAAATACAATATTCATTTCATAAATTTTAAGTTGTATAAGTCTATATTTTTGCATAATCCTGGGAGCTGCTTATAAATAAATGAATAGATTGAAATATTTTATGATTCAAAAAAGCAAAATCTCTTTTTAAAAAGAAATATATCAGAACAAAAATCAACATAAAATAATTATATATTCAGTCTTTGCTTGGGATCAAATTTTATGTTTCAAATAATGTAAGCAAAATTTACAGCAGAGACTAAGATGCTAACTTGACACATGACTTGGAATACATTGGAAGTTATATTAAATTCTGGAACATTGTTGATAAGAAAAATAAAATGCTGTTAAATATTCAATGCTACACATGAAAACGCTTTACTATCATTTAACATCTTAGCCTAAAAATTGCATCTTAAGAAAAATAGGTATGTTTCAAACATTTTTCTGAACCTCTTCTTTAAGATAGATTTTTAGAAGTCAGTCATATGTTATTTTACTAAAATATATTATCTTTGATTCAATCCTCTAAAAATGGATTTTCAAATATCTCTTCTACAAATATTCTGAACTAAATAAATGATTTAAATAAAAAGGAAATAAGAAGAGTTATTGTTTGCTGAGTAACAAAATCACTTGCTATTAGAAATAAGATTTTACTTCATTTATCTCAGTCTAAATAAAAAATAGTACAGAGACTAAAGGCAGCATGGTCTAGTGACTGAGCTTTAGTCTTGGCTATGCTGTCTTTTATCTAATGACTGGTATGGAAAATTATTTACCCTCACTGAGTCCCATTTCCCTATCTTAAAAATGATAATAATAGTAGAAACAAAAACAACAATACTTATATCATGGGGTAGTTTTGTGTAGGAGCTAACAAACATGTATAAAGGCCTAGTGTACTGCCTGGCATGATAGATAATTAGTATTAGAGGTCCCTCAACACCTTTTTTGCTGGGGAAATACACATTTTGCTGGGGAAAAATACACATAAATCCCAGTTTTTATCTACAAATTGTGTATTCTTAGGTATATCTTCATAAAGATTTATTCTATATAATATAGATAACAACAGGAAAATGCTTATTAAAAGTCCTAATGCATGTCAGTGTTGCTTTGGTCAGGCCAATATCTTGGTTGGAACAAGCTATACAATGTGTGGTAGCAACTCCAAAATCATTAAGACTGAGTATATAAAAATGTATTTCACTGTGATTTGGAGTAACCATAAGCCCTCTGGCTCTCCAGGATAGCTCGCTTCCAAGGGCTGATATAGGCATTTACACAGCTTCCATATTTTAGCATACATTTTGGAACACTTGGCCTTCAGAATAAAGGTAGAAGAGAAAGTAGGACTAAGTCACACATGCCTCAAAGTACTTTTGATTGAAAGCGACGCATGTTGCTCTATATTCAGAACTGGTGGTATGGCCACCACCAAACTACAAAGGATTTTGGGAAATGAGTACAGTATCAGGAATATTCAGTGAACTGTATTGTCTCTGAGATGTTGAAAAAACAATAAAATCATCAGCAAAGATATTTAATGTATTGTGCATTTTTTAACAGTTATGAACTTTTTATTTTATGTTGTTTTATTTTATTTTACTTTAACTTCTGGGATGCATGTGCTGAACGTGCAGGCTTGTTACATGGGTATACATGTGCCATAGTGGTTCGCTGCACCTATCAACCCATCATCTAGCTTTTAAGCCCCACATGCATTAGGTATTTGTCCTAATACTCTCCCTCCCCTTTCTTTCCACCCCCAACAGGCCCTGGTGTGTGATGTTCCCCTCCCTGTGTCCATGTGTTCTCATTGTTAACTCCCACTTATGAGAGAATGTGCAGTGTTTGGTTTTCTGTTCCTGTGTTAGTTTGCTGAGGATGATGGGTTCCAGCTTCATCCATGTCCCTGGAAAGGACTCATCCTTTTTTATGGCTGCAGAGTATTCCATGGTGTATATGTGCCACATTTTCTTTATCCAGTCTATCATTGATGGGCATGTGGACTGGTTCCAAGTCTTTGCTATTGCAAATAGTGCTGCAATAAACAGATATGTCTATGTGTCTTTATAGTGGAATGAGTTATAATCCCTTGGGTATATACCCAGTAATGGGATTGCTGGGCCAAATGGTATTTCTGGTTCTAGATGCGTGAGGAATCGCCAACTGTCTTCTACAATGGTTGAACTAATTTACACTCCCACCAACAGTGTAGAAGCATTCCTATTTCTCCACAGTCTCACCAGCATCTATTGTTTCCAGACATTTTAATGATCACCATTCTAGCTGGCATGAGATGGTATCTAATTGTGGTTTTGATTTGCATTTCTCTAATGACTAGTGATGATGAGCTTTTTTTCATAGGTTTGTTGGCCACATATTGTCTTCTTTTGAGAATTGTCTGTTCAAATCCTTCGTCCACTTTTTGATGGGATTGTTTGTTTTTTTCTTGTAAATTTGGTTTAAGTTTCTTGTAGATTCTGGATATTAGACCTTTGTCAGATGAGTAGATTGCAAAATTTTTCTCCCATTCTGTATGTTGCCTGTTCACTCTGATGATAGTTTCTTTTACTGAGCAAAAGCTCTTTATTTTACTTTGATCCCATTTGTTAATTTTGGTTTTTGTTCCCATTGCTCTTGGTGTTTTAGTCATGCAGTCTTTGCCCATACCTGTGTCCTGAATGGCATTGTCTAGGTGTTCTTCTAGGGTTTTTGTGGTTTTAGGTTTTACGTCTATAATCCATCTTGAGTTAATTTTTGGAAAAGGTGTAAGGAAGGGGTTCAGTTTCTGTTTTCTGCATATGGCTAGCCACTTTTCCCAACACCATTTATTAACTAGGGACTCTTTTCCCCGTTGCTTTTTTTTTGTCAGGTTTGTCAAAGATCAGATGGTTGTAGATGTGTGGTGTTACTTCTGAGGCTTCTGTTCTGTTCCATTGGTTTATACATCTGTTTTGGTACCAATACCATGCTGTTTAGGTTACTGAAGCCTTGTAGTATAGTTTGAAGTTAGGTAGCATGATGCCTCCAGCTTTATTCTTTTTTTCTTAGTATTGTCTTGGCTATATGGGCTCTTTTTTTGGTTCCATATGAAATTTAAAGTAGTTTTGGCTGGTTCTGTGTAGAAAGTAAATGATATCTTGATGAGAATAGCATTGAATCTATAAATTACTTTGGGTAATATGGCCATCTTTATGATATTGATTCTTCCTATGATCTATTTTTAAAAGTGGTTTTGATGCTGACTTAAAGCCTGTATTTAGAAGATGAGGAGTGAACGTGTTCTTCATATGTTCTATTTGTTTAGAATTTTAACCTTTCATAGCATTTTTATACATATACAGTTTTAAAATATGGGTGTAAATTATGTTCTGTAACAGTAACAAATTTTGTTTTACAGTTCTGATTTGAAACTGGTTTTTATCTTTCATAGTAGATAGACACAGCAAGATTAATGGTAATATTTGTACTAAAACCCTTATATAAGCTTATTAAAAATTTTTAATAATAAAAGTGTTTAAATACCAAAGGAACAAAAAGAGTTCCCTTTGTTGACGGATGATGAAGCCAAAGCTTATCAGAGAAGAGTCATTATGCATCAATATATAAATCTAAAAATATTTTTCATGGGTCAGTGAGGTTATTTTGAAAATTACAAGTGTAGCCTTTTGTTAAAAAAAAATTGTCAAGATAAATACCTCTGAGGATTACATTGACTATGATGATTCTTTGATGACAGAAAAAATATATTAAGTCTGCATCGTTCTTCTCAAAAATGAAATAAAATTTCAAAAGAGCATATCCTAATAACAGGGATAGAGGTGTGATTGTATCATAATTTCATGGAGCACTAATATAATTTCAGGCAAATTTGATCTCCTTTATCTATTAAGCAACATTTGGGAATATGGTCTCTTTCAGTTGAAATTCTGAGTAAAAAGTTCATCAGAGTTGGTTTGACCAGATCTATATAGTGTGAGTGCTTTGAACTGTCTGCTATCATGCCAGTATTCCATCTTTAATTAAGAAGACACTTAATGGCAAAAGCTTGCAGCTACTTCTTCATGTGTGTAATTTTCTCTGGCACTGGAGACTGTCTATGCCTCTAGTTTGTCAGAGGAACTCTTAAAAATGGGAAAATTTTAGCCAATTAACATTATTTATACTCACTGACAAGTATCCAATGTACCTTAGCTTGTTCACTAAATGTGTTACCAAAAAGGGGTCCTGATCCAGACCCCAAGAGAGTGTTATCGTTCAAAAAGAATTTGAGGTAGACACCATAGAGTAAAGTGAAAGCAAGCTTATTAGAAAAATAAAGGAGTAAAGAATGCCTACTCCACAGGCAGAGCAGCAGCTTGGGCTGCTTGACTGAGAATACTTAATAGTTATTTATTGATTATATGCTAAACAATAGCTGGATTATTCAGGAGTTTTCCAAGATAGAGGTGGACAATTCCCAAAACTGAGGGTTCCTCCCCTTTTTAGACTATGCAGGGTAACTTCCTGACATTTCCCTGGCATTTGTAAACTATCATGGCACTGGTGGGAGTGTCTTTTAGGCATGCTAATGCATCACAATTAGTGTGTAATGAGCGGTGAGGACAACCAGAGATCACTTTCACAACTGTCTTGTTTTTGGTGGGATTTGGGACTGGCTTATTCACTGAAACCTGTTTTATCAGCAAGGTCTTTATGACCTGTATCTTGTGCCGACTTCCTCTCTCTTCCTCTGACTTAGAATGCCTAACCTCCTGGGAATGCAGCCCAGTAGGTCTCAGCCTCATTTTACCCAGCCCATGTTCAAGACAGAGTCACCCTGGCTCAAATGCCTCTGACATAGTGACAAGAGTTTTAAAGTCAGGTGTTTTAAACTCAGTTTGTCGGCTACTATTATCAGCTGTTGTATAAAGCTTCTCAAATCAAACCTATTGATGCCTCTATCTGTATATCCAGCTTTACCTCCTGAGAAAGTAGGATATGCACCAAATATAATTTTGACTTTAGTGTCTATAGGGACAAGTAAATCACATAGGCTTCATCCTTACCAGAAAGGACTCCATCTTACTCAAGAGATTCTTAGGTACACCATTGAAACCTAGAGGGTAGTACAAACATTTCTTATTTTTCCCATGTGGCTGCTGCCCTTTGGTTATGCCAAAGTCCCTTTTGATAAGCATTCAAAGTGCCTTTATATTCCTATCTTCCCCACCTCCTATTTTTTTTTTTTTTTTTTACATCTTCCCTTCTCCTCATACTTCTTCCTCTCTACCCACACACAAGCACACACCTGCATGGGTTCCTGGCTTCTACTGGGCATCATTGTCCCTGAGATACTAGCAACTATATCAGCAAGGTCAAGTCTTATTTTGCTCCAGTGCACCTTTTACTTTAGAGTGAAATGAATATAAGGTAAACTTTTGGCTTCACTAACATGAATTACTTCTCTCAGCATTATTCTGATGCATTATTACCTTAAAATCTATTCTTATCTTGCAGAAGACCTAAAGAGACCACGTGAACACTTTTAAGTCCTTTAAATGAAATGAAGAGAAACAGGATGAAGGAAAAAGGAAATTGGCTCACAGTATCCTCCTCCCACTAATTACCAATGACTTAAGGCCTTGGAATCAAGTCATTTTTCAGGACCCAAGAGCTATTGGCCCAAATATCTGGCAGTTAATCCTAACACATTTTATTTTATCATCAGATTTAATGTTTAACCTTCCTAAGATGCCAAAGTGATTAGTGATTATGACTCAGTACAAATGTGCTTAAATTATCAAAAATTTGAATTTTACACATTTTGTATTAACAGAGAAGCTGAGACTAAGCTGATATTTCCTGTACCAACACTAAAAGCCAACTATCTGGAAGTATTCATTAAAAGGAAGAGATGATCATTTTTCTTAAACAATTGCATACCAAATCCAAATTAAACAAAATTGCTCATTTATTTTTCCCGTTTCCTGCTCTACATTTCAATTCCTCTTATTTAGGAGTCTGTATTTACTTATAACTCTTAGCAATCATTAAATAAAACATAAAATAAATAGAAAAGTAAGTCTGACATATTATGCTTCAAAGTCAGAAATAATGTGCTAAATTTACTTTCCAAGTTCTCCTTGAAAGGATTCAATAAATTATTCTGAGAGTTATTTCAGGAGTATTGACTGAAGAGCATGGCTTTAATTTTCAGCTTTTAACTATAGCATAGAGGATCCTACAGGGATGTTGCTAACTCCTCAAGTGCCTTACCTGGAGTGGAGAGTGGGGAGGAGAATATAAACCAAATAAAAACTACCTTTATGTGCATTCATCTACTGGTTTATCATTCAAAGTTTCACAGATAATAATCAACAATGTACAGAAAAAATTTCTCTGTTGGGAGTTTTAATCGGTTGAAGAAAAACAATCTCTAAGGATTTATCAGTATTTGGAAAATACAGTTATGTCAAGTTTTTACATTGACTCTAACATTTCCACTTCTTCACATTACTTTGATTCATTTCTTCACACACACACACACGCACACACACGCACACACAAACATTTAATTTTTAAGTTTTCTATAGTCCTAACAGTCAACGGCAAAAGTTTTTCAAATATGAGAAGTCCATAGTAACGTTTAAATGCTGGTAATGGTTAAAATTAACAGACAAATCAATGGAAAAGAATAAATAGTCCAGAAATGACTTCACTTACAGAAAAGTCATATATTATTAAGGATTTGACAAGTGTGGAAGGACAGACAGTATTATTAATTATTGAATAAATGATGTTTGAAAAACTGGTTATCTTTTTTTTTTTAAAAAAAAAAAGTAAATTTAGATCATTATCATAGTGTTGCCAAATAAAATATAAGTTGATTGAGGTAAACATAAAAGTTACAGAAAAAACTGGAAGAAAACAGAAATCAAAAAGTATCAAATATCAGGAATGGCATGGTATCTAGAAGCAATGGGAAACAAACTAAATACGATAAACAGCTTTGCATACACACACACAAACTAAAATTTTTGAATGTGAACAAATATAAGGTAAAAGATGAAATACTGGGAAAGAATTTTAGGAGGTTTCACAAAGAAAATATATGTATTTCAGGCCAATATACAAGAGGAATATCAGACTAACACAAGTAACCGCATAAGTAGATCATGCTTAATTAAAAATAAAATACAGGTTAGGCATGCCTAATGCAGAAATCCAAAATCTAAAATGCCCCAAAATTCAAAAGTTTTTGAGCACCAAAATGATGCCATAGGTGAAAAATTCCACACATAAGTACAATCATTATAAGTGTGGATAGTTCCACATCTAAGTACCATCTTTGCTTCATGCACAAAATTATTAAAAATATTGTACACAATTACCTTCCGACTATGTGTATAAGATGTATATGAAGCGTAAATGAATTCTGTGTTTAGACTCGGGTCCTATCCCCAAGAGTTCTGATTATACAAATATTCCAAAATCCAAAAAAATCTGAAATTGGAAATACTTCTAGTCTCAACCATTTTGAATAAGGAATACTCAACCTGTAATATAAAGTACCTAGTGATAAAAGAAAAGAAAAAGAGTCTAAGTTCATCCACATGTACTTTTAGATTATATGTAAAAATATTAACACTGTATATACATTAGACAAAAGGATCTCTTAATCTAATATACATGCAAATTAAAAAATGTGACATTATGATTCTTTTTTTAGCTATTAATGAAGCAAAGAGTTTACAAATAAAAACATCCAATGCTGGTGAGTACGGACATTTCCAAAGGCTGTTGCTAATAGTTTAAATATCTATTTTGGAAAGAACGTGGCAACACTTATATAGCAATATGTGAAAATTAAGCCCTTTGTAAATCAGCTTTGGTTGGGGCCCCAACATGATAGGTGATAAAATAATCCCGTTTTAGGATGAAGTGTTAGACCATCTGCAGGCACTGCAGAGGAAGAGTCTAAAGTCAACAGAAACTCAATACATCATTTACCTCCTTGCTATATCAACAAAGGCCAAGAATTTAATTAAAAAGTGGAAGGTTTAAGAGAGGTGGTGTTTAGAGAAATATAGGGGTGCTTTGTTCTTACTTCCAGAGTAGTAAGAAGCAATGTAAGGAAACAATTTAGAATCTTTAATGTGATTTCCCTGATTTGAGGGACAATGGAGGGTGAAAGGGTGGTCTCCTGAAGGAGCTTCTCATAAACCTGAGATATCTAACTGGAAAGAATGTGGCTGAAGGGACCTAAAATAGCGCTGTAGAAAAACTCTCTCACTGACAGAGTGAGAGGTGTTTGTAAGGCACGTAATGGGAAATTGCTGGAGGGCTTGGTGCAGGGAAGTGAAGTGATCTGACTTACCTTGTTAAAAGCTTACTGGGGCTGAGGAGTGGACTCATGATAATAGTAATTGTAATGGTTAACTTTTTGTGTTCACTGGACTTGGCCATTGAGTGCCCATTTGTCAGACTATTCTGAGTGTGTTCCTGAGGGTGTTTCTGGATGAGATCAACATCTGAATCGATAGACTGAGTAAAGAAGACTGCCCTCCCAAGTATGGGTGGATACCACTTAATCAGTTGAAGATCTGAACAGAACAAAAGGGCTGAGTAAGAGGAAATGCCTGATTTCTCATTGCTTGAGTTGGACCATTAATCTTTTCCTCTCTTGAGATTTTGTATTAGTCCATTTTCATACTGCTATAGATAACTGCCCGCGAGTGGGTAATTTATAAAGGAAAGTGGTTTGACTCACAGTTCTCCACGGCTGGTGAGGTCTTAGAAAACTTACAATCATGGCGGAAGGCAAAGGCGAAGTAAGGCACCTTCTTCACAAGGAAGGAGAAGTGCTGAGCAAAGGGGGAAAGAGCCCCTTATAAAACCATCAGATCTCATGAGAACTCACTCACTATCAGGAGAACAGCATGGGAGAAACTGCTCCTGAGAGGTCACAAAATGCTAGCAGCCCTCGCTCTTCGGCGTCCACTCTGGTGGTACTTGAAGAGCCCTTCAGCCCGCCAGGGCACTGTGGGATCCCCCTCTGGGCTGGCCGAGGCCAGCGCCGGCTCCCTCAGCTTGCAGGGAGGTGTGGAGGGAGAGGCGCAGGAGAGAACTGAGGCTGCGCAAGGCGTTCGCGGGCCAGCGCCAGTTCCCGGAAGGCAAGGGCTGGGTGGGCCCCGCACTCGGAGCTTGCGGCCGGTCCTGCCAGCCCCGGGCAGTGAAGGGCTTAGCACCCGGGCCAGCTGCTGCAGAAGGTGCGATGGGTCCCCAAGCAGTGATTGCCTACGGGGGGCTGCTCTCGAATTCTCAAGGGGTCTCAGCTGCCTGGGGGGGTGGGGGGACGGAGTAGGGGGGCAGGACTGGGGACCTGCAGCCCACCATGCCCGAACCCTCCCCACGGTGGGCTCCGGAGGGACTGGAGCATCCCCGACGAGCGCCGCCCCCTGCTCTGAGCCCCGCCCCCTGCTCTGTGGTTCCCTGGTCCCATCCACTAGGTGAAGCCAGCTGGGCTCCTGAGTCTAGTGGGGACTTGGAGAACCTTCATGTCTAGCTAAGGGATTGTAAAGACACCAATCAGCACCCCATGTCTAGCTCAAGGTTTGTAAACGCACCAATCAGTACTCTGTATCTAGTTAACCTAGTGGGGACTTGGAGAACTTTTCTGTCTAGCACTCTGTGTCTGGCTAAAGGATTGTAAATGTGCCAATCAGCACTCTGTGTCTAGCTCAGGGTTTGTAAATACACCAATCAGCACCCTGTGTCTAACTCAAGGTTTGTAAACACACCAATCAGTGCTCTGTGTCTAGCTAACCTAGTGGGGACTTGGAGAACTTTTATGTCTAGCTGGAGGATTGTAAATGCACCAATCAGCACCCTGTCAAAACAGTCCAATCAGCTATCTATAAAATGGACCAATCAGCAGGATGGGGGTGGGGTCAGATAAGGGAGTGAAAACAGGCTGCCTGAGCCAGCCAGTGACAACCTACTGGGGTTCCCTTCCACACTGTGGAGTCTTTTTTCTTTCCCTCTTTGCAATAAGTCTTACTGTTGCTCACTCTTTGGGTCCACACACCTTTATGAGCTGTAACACTCACTGTGAAGGTCTGCATCTGCGGCTTCACTCCTGAGGCCAGGGAGACCACGAACCCCCGCCCCCCCCCCCCCCCCCCCCCCCCCCAGCGCAATGAACAACTCCAGATGGGAGAAACAAACAATTCCAGACGCACTGCCTTAAGAGCTGTAACACCGTGAAGGTCTGCAGGTTCACTCCTGAAGCCAGCAAGACCACGAACCCACCAAAAGGAAGAAACTCCAAACACGTCTGAACATCAGAAGGAACAAACTCGGGACACAACATCTTTAAGAACTGTAACACTCACCACAAGGGTCCACAGCTTCATTCTTGAAGTCAGCAAGACCAAGAACCCACCAATTCCGGACACACCCCCATGATTCAATTGCCTCCGCCTGGTATCTCCCTTGACACGTGTGGATTATGGGGATTACAATTCAAGAGGAGACTTGGGTCAGGACACAAAGCCTAGCCGTATCAGACTTGAACTGAAAAATTAGCTCTTTTTGAGTCTTGAGCCTGCTAGCTTTTAGACTAGAACGACACTATCAGCTCTCCTGGGTCTCCAACTTGCAGACTACAGATTTGGGGACTTCTTATCCCTTGTAATCATGTGAACCATTCCTTTTATTAACACTCTCTCTTCTTGCTTCTGTGTTTCTTGTGAACCTAATATAGTAAAAATAACAATGTTGTTAATATTAACATTGAGTGTTTCTTGTACCAGATGCTATCTAAATGCTTTATATTTAAGTATGTCAATCTATGTAATCTCCACAACAACTCTAATAAAAGTTATTATGGTCACAATTTTAGAGATAAAGAAACTGACATAACTAATTAGAGATCAGGTCCAAGATTTTCATTTATACAGTCTACTTCCAGCACTCACTCTGTGATCCCCTATACTTCACACTCCAGAGTGACTCCAAACAAAGACTATGGGTGAGTACAACAGTGGAATCAGAGAGACCATTACAAGGATCTTGTCAGTCAGACAAGAAATAACAGTGACTGGGATTAGGTTTGGAGCAGATTTGAAGCATATTTTAGAGGTGCAGTATGAGAGTCAAATGTCGAAAACACCAGTGGATGATGTAGGGGAAAAAAACTTGAGATTTTTTGGAGTTAATTTAATACTCCAACATACTTAAATTCTCTTGCCTTGTACATTGTTTATAATCTATTATAATTTTAACATTTTGTTTTAATACACTTAAATTTTTATTCATTTAAAATTATATCTATGTATAGGTATATATACACACACATATGTATTTCGTTTGAAATTACATGCACACATTTTGTTTATGTGGTTTATGTGTATTTTTGCTGAGTCTATAGTTATCAAATTCTTAAAAAGGCTGTGCCCTCATGAAAGTTTCAAAGCATGAATTTTAAAAAAATTTCTATCAGGAGTCACCAGCATACAATATAAATGCATAAACCCCATCAGAGCCAAAAAACTTCTGGTAATGTTCTTGAGTGGAACCTTGATTACTGGAAATAAAAGTTGCTTCCAGCTTCTGGGACAGAGAAGATATTAAATGCAGTGGCCTTTGTCAAGACAGAAAGGGGTGTGGAGGAGAAAGACAGAGATAGGAGGATTGGTACAAAGAATCAGGAGTTGTGATTTAAACATTCTACATTTGAAAGCACTTTATGCTTCTAAGCAGAGATCCTGACTAAGTGGTTTCATGTAAGGATCTGGACCTCAAGGGAGGGTACAGTGCTGGAGAGTAAATTTGATGATTATCATGTTATGTATGATATTTAAAGCCAAGACACTAGAAATGAAACTGGGAAGAGTGTTTAAATAAAAAACAGAAGGCAGCTCATAACCAAGTCATTCCATTATCTGAAGCTTGGAAATAGGAGGCAAAAGTAGCAAAGGACAGTGAAAAGGAGTGGATACAAAGGTCAGATAAAAATCAGGAAATACTGGTATTTCAAAAGCCAAGAGAAGAAAGTGTTTCAAGGAGAGAGTTCAGCTGTGGGAAATGCAGCTGAAGGAACAAGTAAGATGAAAGAAAAAAGTGACAAATAGCAAAATGGAGCAGTTAGAGAGCTATTTTGTCAGAGTGATTGGGAACAAGCCTCGCTGAAGTAGACTAAGGAAAAGCAGACAGGAGGTGGAGGTAGTGACGTTAAGCAAGCATATAAATAATTATAACATTCATGTTACCAGTATTATTTAATGAAAATCCAAATCCTCTTTCATTAAAAATTTTAAGATTTTTCAGTAGGAAAGTCTCAACTGGAACACTGGTGGGTGTGTGTGTGTGCATGTGCCTGTGGTGTGTGTGTATGTGTGCATGCATGTGTGTGCCCCTGTGTGGGGTGTGTGTATGTGTGTGTGTGAGAGAGAGAGAGATTCTCCTTTGTCTCACTTGCTATCCCTGTCTGGGGTCTCTGAAACCACCACACGTCCATGAGTCACCAGGAGGACTCAAAGGACTCAGGACTCAGCATATAGTCATACTTGTGGCTATGATTGATTACAGTGAAAGGATGCAAATATTATCAACCAAGAAAAAAGGCACATGGGGCCAAGTCTGGAGGAGACCAGGCACATGTTTCCAATAGTTCTCTTCCAATGGAGTCAGACAGGACATACTTAATTCCTCCATCATCAAATTGTGACAACACATATGAAATATTGCTGATCAGGGAAACTCATTAGAGACTCCGTGTCCAAGGTTTTTATTGGGGGCTGATGACACAGACATCCTCTTCTTAGCACATACCAAAATTCCAGACTCACAGAAGAAAAGTAGGCATTTGACACAAATTACATGTTTGTAAAAAACTATTTCAGCATAGGGAGCCCCTCTTATCAATTACAGAATGGTAGGAATTATCCCAAAAATATACAATCCTAAATATCAGGCAACAGTCAACCCTACTTTCTAACGATAGCGATCTCAGGTCTGCTATGTTAACTCTTTTCTGTACATCATCAAAAGTTGATTGCATCTTCTCTGTGTCTAACATGATTTTAGCAGTTTTCTGAATTCAGTGCACACCCATCAGAAAGGCTTAACAAGGAGAAAGTTAATGAGTGAGCAAACATTATGTGGTTTCAGCCAGTTTATCCATGAAGTCTGGCAGTCAAGCAGACTCATCCACTCAGTCGAGAAGGAGAGCAATGGCTTTGGCTTTCAAAAAAACTGGTAAGGGCATAAGGAGACCATAACTTAAAACAAATGGAATATCAAATGATAACATTATTATACAACAGTGCTTAACAAGTCTTTCTAGCTCCTGAAACCTTTTATCTGATATTCAAATTATTATATCTGGATACTAACATTTACCAATTGTTGGAAACAATGCCAGACAACACCCAGAAGATGGAAGGTCAAAAGCAAAATGTTGAGGTATCAGTCACACTAACAGACCTACCCTGTTCAAGACCAACTCTGGTTTCTGATAGTCTATTCTAGGTATCTGTCGCTGCATATGAAAAAATCCAACAACCCAGTGACTTAAAGCAATAACTCTTTTATCTCAGAATTTGTGTGCATTAGAACTTTCGGCAGGAGTTAGCTGAGTGATTCCTGTGTTGTTTATGAGTATCCCTTTGTAGTTTTCAACTTATTTAGGGATAGCCTGGAGGGCACAAGATGTCTTTACTCATATGACTAGCATCTTGATGGTGATGGCTAAAACACCAAACTCAGCTAAGAATATTAACCAGAGCATCTGCACATGACCTCCTTAGGTGGTTGGTCTCAGGGTACTTGGACTTCTTATCTGCAGGTCCAGACTCCCAGAGAAAACTTCCAAGACCAAGGTGGAAGCTTCAAGACTTTTTCTAACATAGCCACAGAAGTTCCAGAACATTATCATTGCTACATTCTATCAGTCAAAGAACTCGTTGAAGCCAGCTAAGATTCAAGGAAGGGGCAATTAGACTTTACTTCCTGATGGGAAGGGCAGCAAACAATTTGTAGCCATGTTTAGTCTACCACATTTACTATTTCCAAATTTCTCCTCTATTATTGTGAACCATGGTTGTCTCTTGCCCTGTTTTTATTCTTATTTCATACATTAAAAGGCAGGGCACTATTTTTCAAAGGAAGGATACACTCCAATTCTCTAAGAAGTTGCTAGAAGACTATATTAATTAGTTTTTCCTTCACACCCATAAAGCATCGATGTTTATTTTGAAAAGCAAAGGACCTCCAAGACCTTCTCTCAGATCTATATATGTGAAATAATAATAAATTTATGATATGTAAATAATTATGTAGGATGTATCTAGGTCTGTTCTCTAAATAGAATGGAGAATTATTTTTTACCATAATAGCCTAGGGTTTAATTTAGTATAGGGTAACATGATAGGACAGGAAAAAACAAAATTCCTATAAGGGAAATGACATTGGCAAAAAGGTTTGAGGAAGGTGTTTAAAGTGATTCCAAATGTGAAAGCACACTCAGTAGTCATAATAAATGACTATGTACAACCACAGAGCCATTAGTGGCTAGTTGGGATTTTTGTTTTAGGACTGGGATACCATGAATTAATTTGTATACATATATTAAATATCTTTTTCATATTAAAAGTCACAATTTTCTTCTTCCTACTATTAATAATTATCCTGTTAAACCATTCACAAGCTAAAATGATAACTAGTTTTCAACTAGAAAGGACTTCTCTATTTCCAAAGGCAAAACGAAGTAAAGAACATTCTTTTTCCATATCATTAGCAAAGGAGAAGTCTATCTACAAACACTCTATATTATATACAAGATAATATCACAAAGTGTGCATTTGAGTTTTAAACATCATCCAAATTTTCTTTATATAGGTACCAATTTAGTAATTACTTTAGTAATTGCTGTATCCAAGCAACTAATAATGGACTGCATATCTCAATGCAAATATACCTCAGAGGAAGAAAAGAGACATTTTGCCTTCTTAAGGGGAAATTGGCGTCTTATCTCTCTTCCTCTTGGAATAAAACTGGCAATGAAGATGGAGACAGTGAGTGTACTTAAGGCACAGCCCTCTCAATATGGGACTAACTTGAGCCTTTTCATTTTCAACTCTCAGCCAAGACTAAGATGAATCTTAATTCTGAGTTTTATTTCAAGAACATTATGTATTGGCCCAGATGAAAAAGTGGTGAGATTTTTAACTTTTGAACTAAACTTTAACAGCTGCCATAGAAAACGTTCTTCTCTTAAACTAGTCACCAGAAAGGCTGTTAGGCAGTTACCTCACCTGTGTATGAGTATTCATTATCAAGTCGACAGAGAAATCAGTGGTTGATCTGATTTCATCTTTTCTGGATCTGGAAAACACTGCAATGAAATCTTTATTCGTGCCACCTTGCTCCAGAGCTACCTCAGGACCACGGTTCCAGATGGCCAGGTGGGGTCCACTCCCAAGGCCTCTGCTTGTCAGAGCCAGATCTGTACCCCAGCCCCCAAGCCCAGAGCCTTGTGGTTGGAGTCAAGTTACTCTAGGTGCCAGAGGCATCTGTCATTGTGATAAAGTGGCCCCTCTCACATCTACCTGACAGCCTCCTGCCTTCAGCAAGGTCTTTACATAACTCTGAGTGGAGTGAAAATTAAGATAAATACAAAAGGAAGAAAAGAAGCCTTTAAACTTGATTTTTAGTTTAGATTTTTATATTTTAAAAATTCACTCCTGACCACATACCATTCCCCTGATTTGGAGTTAATGATCCAATTCATGAGAACTCTGGCCTTTTTCAGTTGAATCCATCAGCCTCAGAGATAATGAAATGAGAAATGTGTCTTAACATTTAAGGGACAACAGGATTTCTCAGTTATTTTCTGTAGGTTGAAATCTACAGTGAAGACTCATGATCTTGTTTTAGTGATGTTAGAGATTGGCTTTGTAGAGGTGCCAGGTTTTAGCAAATTGAAAATAAAATAAAACAGGATGCCCAATTAAATTTGAATTTTTGGTAAACCAGGAATTTTTTAGTATAAATACATACTTTGCAATACTTTGGAGATACTAATACTAAAAAAAAAAAATCACTGTTTCATACAAATTTAAACTTTACTGAGTGTCCTGTATTTTATCTGGTAACCCTCATTTTACAAGTCTTTAAATACATTGCATTTCTACAATTGAACTTAGAAATCTCTTTTGAATTAAATAGAACAATAATATCTAAATGGAGGAAACTTTTTAAAAGAAGAAATGCCATGTCACAGAAATCCTTATAAATACCCTAAAATCATTAAACATCCTATTATTTTGATTCCCCTTTCTCCCCTCGATCAATAACTACAGGGTTGGTTGAAATGTAAATGGTAGTTCAGTGGCCTGAGTATTTTATAACTTAGTCAAGGCATGAAACCGTAAATTAGGAAGAAATGACTCCCTGTTGTATGAAACAAATCTATTTTACTGGTATCATTGTTTATTGTAAATTAACAGAAGGATGCTGAGAAAACAAGGCAAGTGATAGAGAACGCAGAAGACCTGTGGGTTGTTGGGCACTGTTTTTATACACATCAGTGATGATAAAAGTCAGATGTAGCATTTATTCACTGAAACTCAATTTCAGTATTGTCACAGAATACTAAGAGACCAATCCTAACTGAACTCCATTATCTGTAATACCTTACATTAAAATGCATGCTTTGCTTCTTATGATGAATGGTTAACTGAACCAACAGTGGGCTACTGTATGCTTTGTGTTATATGTGTGTGTGTGTATGTATGTTTGTATATATGTATAAATGTGTGTATATGTATACATACAGGAACATATATATGTACACACATATACACTCATAACACAGTTACCTCCCAGACCAAGAATGGCAGCATTTTATCATAAATTTAATTTATGGACCTATATTTAATATTGATAAATGCAACAGGAAAAATAAAATAACTATTATATATATAAGGCAGCTGCAAGTTTTTGTATGTCAGTCCTTCAAAAATGTATATATCAATTAGCATTTCAGTGTTTTCTCTGTTTAAGTGATTAATCTATTAACCTACAAAATTTAAAGTTGTTGGTGCTTCTTCTTTCCTTCCTTTTCCTTTCCTATTTTACAGGGTATTGCTTTTCTCCCTTCTACCAAACTTATTCATTTCTTGGAGAAAATAAACCCCATTTTAAGAAAAACAACCACAAGTGTTTTTTTCAGGGCATATGTTATTGTGAAAATGGTCAAGGTAATTCATCTGAAGCAAATGCATTCACACTATTGGAATAGGTTTATTAAAAGAAAGAGACATTAAACAAATTGATAGTATTAATGATATTGTAAGAAAAACGTTAACCTACCTAAAAGAATATATAAGCTCAGAAACAACCACTTGAAAGCAACAAGAGCAACAACACTACTATTATTGAGTCTTCAGAGGTCTAGTACAACATTAAGTAAATTTGCATTCTTATTATGAAATTAAATTAATAAATCCAATTTACTTTGAGAATATTCTATAATTTTAACTTTATGAACTCAATCTGGCTATTGCTGCTACTAGAATGAATTAGTGAAATTTTGATTTTGTGTGTGCGTGTGTGTGTATGTGTATGCACAGTATCGTTTCATGTGTATCAATTACAAAGGTTATTGTAGTCCTATTTGTATGTATGACCGAAGGGACTTGTGTACCAGTATTCTTTTCATTGTTAATAACAATGAAGTTCATCATCTTTGTTTTTTAGGAAGTAGTTAAATAGTAGGTATTAAATGTACTTCTTTGCATTTAAAAGGATCCATGCAGTTATGTCTGCTACTTTCACCTCATAGCAGTGAGGTAAGAAGGTATTTCATATACAGTGAGTCTTATGAAAAAATGCTATAGGTAAGTAGGTGTTGCCTTGAGTATTATGGTTTTAGAAAAAAACACAATTAAAGCAGTAGAGAAGGAGTATGAGAGGAGATAATATTTAACTAAGTGATAATTTATTTTGTTGAAAACCCAAAACCCCATTAGAGATTTCCACAAAGTTTCACACTCCTAATGATTCTAACTTTTCACACTGAGGGAAAAAGCTCTTGTTTAGGAATTTGACAATAGAGCATTGAAAGGTCATTTGTCAGCAGGGTCACTAAGTTGCAGAACTTGTTAGGAAAGCTTTATGCTGCTTAGCCACACATTGTTGCTGTCTCAAATCCCAGGGGCAGAAAGCAAGAACAATTAGGCAAATTCTGGTTTAGCTGAGAATGACCCTTTTCAATATTTTGAAGCACACATAAGTGCCTGTCAAAGGGTATCAACAGAATCTGTATTTAAAGATAAGAAAAAATGCTTCTGGCAATCCCTACATCCTTACAACTGAGATTTAAGACCAATTCACCCATATTTTGCCAGGGGAAAGGTTACTGAAGGAGGTTGCAGATTAATGTTGGAAAGCCCAACATTCATCTACACGATACGCACGTGTCTGCATTTACTCTACCCTGTGTATCCTCCTCATTCCATAAAAGTTACAGATCAGAAATATGCCAATTCACAACTGAGCTCATTATAGCTCATTCATATGTTTTAATATATTTCCACTGAAACCTTAAAATCAAAATTAAGTTGCAAAGAATCATCTCTAAAAGTAATTCTTCCTTTATTTTATTATCACTTTGGATTGTAAAATATTTTATGTAAGCACGAGAGAGTGTGCATATGCACATACAGTGTGTGCCTGCAGTGTACACATACACATGAACATATGCATATAAAATCAAATTTTTGTAATAACTTTCAAATGAAGAGATAATCAGATGTGTGTAGCATCTCTCTAATTCTTTAGGAAGCCAATCTTAATTTTCAGATACAATTTGGAAATATATAATAATTAAGAGTACAAAAGGAAAGGGATCCTGATAGAGAGAGAGGAAGGGTTATTGACATATGTAGAGGGGTCCCTCAAGTCTTCAACTGTGTGTCTGAACACATGTGGAATGAAACTCACTGAGACTGGGAAGGTGAAAGGGACACCAGGAAACAGGCTGAATAATTCCCTAGGTTCACAGATCTGAAAACATTTTGCATTCCAATCAGTCAGAAGGGATGAATCTCATAATATACTCATAGAGTATTGTGTAGAGTCTAAAAAGGGTTTACTCTAGTCATGGGCTAAAAGAACAAAAGACTAAAAACTGCTTTGGGTTAACTTCAGCAAAGCTTAAAAGAAAACTTTGAAAGAATCAACTTGATCCCAAATAGCTCAACTTAATGCTAAGTAAAACTCAAAACTCTTTAAAGGCATACAACAAAATCCAGTAACCTACAACATGAAACGTGTTAGATAGAACATACAATCAAAAATTTTGAGTAATATAAAGAAGTAAGAAAATATGACATGTGGAATATAATAATATCAATAAACATAAACAGAACTAGCAATGAAGGGGATCATTAGAAGAGACTATAAAACAAAAATTGAAAATACTATAAATAAGCTCAGGATTATAAAAGAAAATTTACACATGATAAAGAGGGAAACAGATTTTTGTTTAAGTGGAACTACTAACAGTTGAAAAATATAATATTGGAAATAAAAATACACTGGAGAGGATCAACACAGATTAAAGAAAAGAAGAAAAAAGATATAGAAGAAAAGATTAGTTAATGAACACATATCAATAGAAACAAAGCACAATGTAGTTTAGAGCAAAAACACATTGAAAAAAATATACAGATTATCAGCAACTTGTGGAGCAATATTAAGCCAACAAATGTGCAATTGGAACCCCAAAAGCGTAGAGAATGATTGGCAAGTGGGGAAGGTGTGAGGAGACTGTTTAAGAAGATTGAAAAAATAGTGGTTGAAATGTATCCAGAAGTGATAACGAATATAAACCTTCAGATCCTTAGGATCTCAAAAGACTCCAAGAAAAATGAACATATGAGTATACCACAGTGCATTAAAATTACTTTCTAAAAACTATGGCAAATAGAAAATCTTAAAAGCTGCTGGAGAAAAACACATGATATAGAGAAAACCAAAGAAATGATGATAACATCAGAAATGATATCAAATCCACACAACATTGTCAGAAACTATGCAGAAACTTTGTCAGAAACTTCCACAAGATAAGAAATGGTGCCATTTCTTTAATAGGATAAAACAATCTGCCAACCTTCAATTCTATACCTAGTGAAAATATTTTTTTCCATAAATGAGGCAAAATGAAGACTTTTAACACCAAAATAAAAAAGAAAAAAGGTGAGGAACTTTATTGCCATCAGACCCTCTACAGAAAGAAGGAAAATGATGCCAGATGGGAATCTGAATCTTCCCAAAAGAGTGAGCAGTGCCAGATGGCTGACTGTTTAAGGCAAAAATAATAACAGCATATTGAGAGGTTTATATCATATGTAGACTTAATATGTATGGCTATATTAGCATCAAGTCAGGGAGTGTAGAAATGGAAGTTATATAAATGCTATTTGAAGCGATATGTTAAAGTGGTAATGACAAGTTAAAGATGCATAGTTGCAAAACCTATAGAGACAACTAAAATATAAAACAAAGCGATATTTGTTAAAAAGCCTATAGTGGAGACAAAATATCATAAAACAACGGTTAATCCCTAAGAAAGCAGGAAAAGAGTAAAAAGTGACTAAAAAAATAATAAATGTAAGATAGTATGTTTAAAATTAAATATATCAATAATCACATTAAATTTAAATGTCTTAAGCATTCTAATTAAAATAGAGAAATTGTTGGACTGAATACAAGAGATTTAACTGTATGTTGTCTACATGAATCTCAAGTTAAGAGTACAGATATAAATAAGTTAATATTTTAAAAATGCAGAAATATATACAATGCAAAATATCATTTGGATAAATCCTTGAGGAGATGGATACCCTGCTCTCCATGATCCCTTATTTCCCACTGCATTCCTGTATCAAAATATCTCATGTACCTCATAAATATATTCACCTACTATGTACCCACAAATTTTTTTAAAGCTTCAGAATAAAGAATATTACCAGTGTAAAGGGAATCATCTCACAATACTAAGTGAGTTGATTCACCAAGACATAAAAACCCTAAATACGCCTGCACCTAATAGTATAATTTTAAAATAAATGAAACAAAAACAGAAAGAACTAAAGGAGACATAGGCAAATTCACAATATTTTTTGAGATGGAGTCTTGCTCTGTCACCCAGGCTGTAGTGCAATGGTGCGATATCGGCTCACTGCAACCTCTGCCTCCCGGGTTTCAAGTGATTTTCCTGCCTCAGCCTCCTGAGTAGCTGAGGTTACAAGCCCATGCCACCACACCAGGCTAATTTTTGTATTTCTAGTAGAGACAAGTTTCGCCATGTTGGCCAGGCTGGTCTCAAACTCCTGACCTCAGGTGATCCGCCCACCTTGGCCTCCCAAAATGCTGGAATTACAGGCATGAGCCAGTGCGCCCCATCCAAAATCATAATTACGGTTGAAGATTTCAGCTTGTTCTCAGCAATGATAAAAGTAATAGAAAAACTAGACAAAAAAATTCAATAAAAGTGCAGAATAGTTTAACAACACTCTTAACTAATTTTATCTAATCAGCACACAGAACACTCTACCCAACAACAAAAAAAACACATACTTTCTGATTACACAGAAGATTCACCAAGATATACTATATTTTGGTTTATAAAGCAAATCTGAATAAGTTTAATCCTATTAAAATCATATATGTGATATTATCTGGCCATAATCAAATTCAATTAGAAATTAATAAGAAAAATATATTTGTATCAATTTTTAAATACACAACTAAATCATAGATTGAAATGGCTATCACAATACAAATTAGAAAATATTTGGAATGACATGAAAATAAAAATATCAAATGTGTTTTTCACACAAAGAACAGTGGTTAGAGGGAAATTAATAGTATCATAGCTTATATTAGAAAAGAAACATATCAAATAGATGTTGTAAAGTTATACATAAGAAACTGAAAAAAGTAGAGAAAATTATTCACAAAATAAGTGGAAGAAGATAAATAATAAAGAAAAGAATACAAGTTAATAAAATAGAAAGCAGAAAAGCAATAGAAAAAAGTTGCCGAAGGCAAAAGTTAGTTCTTAGAAAATGTCAATAAAATTAATAAATATCTAGTCAGACTGATTAAGAAAAAAGAACACAAATTAGCAGTATCAGGAAAGAACAGAAAAGCTCACAAATAATAAAGAAATGTCATAGACATCTTTATGCCTCAAAACTTGAAAACGTAGATGAAGTGGACAAGAACCTTATGAAACATAAATTAGAAGTTCACTGAGGAAAAAAAATAATGTGAAAAAGCTATATGTATAAGGAAATTGAACTCTTATTTAGAAGCCTTCCTACAAAGCAAATTCCAAGTTTGAGGTAATACAATGATGAGAGTGTTTTCAATAGTCAGACCACTGGAACTTATATGCCACAAAAAGGGGGCGGGGGACAACATGAATTATGGCCCTTATTTCACATTATATATAAATATTAACTTTAATGTACCATACGTTTAAAATTTCTAGAACAAAAAGAGCAGAGTGTCTTTCTGTCTTAAGGTTTCATAAATATTTCTTAAATAGGCTACAAAAACAAAAACCATAAAAGAAATATAATTATCAAATTAGATTTCATAAATTTTGTTTAAATGCTTTTCAAAATACTCCATTAAGAAAATGACATGGCATCCGATGTATTGGAAGAAAATAATTGCACATTATGTATCTGACAAAGAACTTGTATTCAGAACACAAAGGATTCTTAAATCTCAATATTAGGAAACTAATGAGCTTGTTAAAAATGGGCATAAATTTGAACAAATACTTTAGAAAATAAGATATGTGAGTGGCATATAAGTATATAACAATGTTCAATATTATTTGTTATTACAGAATGTAAATTAAAATTGCAATGAGATACTACTACATATACAATAGAAAGGTTAAAATTAACTGTAACGACCTTGCTAATTGTTGGCAAGGGTATTAGGGTTCTTCAGAGAAACAAAACCAAAAGGAAAATATATAGACATGTAGAAAAAGATTTATTGTGAGGGATTGGCTCATGAGATTGTGGAGGGTAAGAAGTCCCATCATATGTCATCTGCAAACTAGAGACTAAGAAAGCCGGTAATGTAGTTTCAGTCCAAACCTGAAGGCCTGAGAACCAGGAAAGCCAATGGTCCAAGTGCAGGTGTGAGTCCAAAGGCCCAAGAATTAGGAGCACTGATGACCATGGGCGGGAAACCATGGAAGTTCCAGCTCAAGAAGAGACAGCCAATTCATCCTTCCTCTGTCTTTTTGTTCTATCCAGGCCCTTAAAAGGTTGGATGGTGCCAACCCATATTGATAAGGTAATCTTTATTTAGTCTATCAATTCAAATGCTAATATCTCTCAGGAACACTCTCACAGACACACCTAGGATTAAATTCTTGCCAGCTATGTGGGCATCCCTTAGCCCAGTCAAGTTGTCACGTAAAATTAATCATGATAGCAAAGATACAGAACAACTCAAACACACTGGTGTTAGTGTGAGTGCAAAATGGTACAGACCTTTTGGAAAATACTTTGGCAGGTATTTTTTTAATATGCAGAGATAAATATACATTTATCATATGATCTAGTCATTCCACTTCTAGATATTCTCAAGAAAAATGAAACATACGGTCATAGAAAATTGTTTGTGAATGTTCATAACAGCTGTAGTCACAGAAGCCCCAAACTGGAACTAGACAAAGTGTCCACTTACTTGTGAATGAATAAACAAACTCAAACAATAGAATACTACTCAGCAATAAAAAAGAATGAACTACTGAAACACACAACAACATTGGTGTATTTCAAAAGCACTTTGGTGAGTGAAAAAAAATCAGACACAAAATACTACATGCTGTATGATTTCATTTTATGAAATTCAGGAAGCCAAAACTATAATGATGGAAAGTAGATGAGAGGCCAAGGGTGAGGTAAGGGGAAGATAGCCAGAAACCCTTTTTAGACGATGGAAATTTGCAAAACAATGATTTAGGTGATAGTTATTTGACTACATAAATTTACCGACATCTACTTGCATACTTTAATGACGAATTTTGCTATTTATATATTATATTTTACCACAGTTGTTTTTTAAAAAACATGCTATTGTTCATTACATCTAAATATTTTTAAATAATTAAAATGTCTTCAAAGAAAAGCAGTCTTTAGATATATTTAGCTTTTTCATCCAGAATAAAGTGATAATAGTTCCTCTCTGAAATTTCACTAAAGTTTACAGTCCCATGAAGTACAATACTATTACAAAATTTTGGTTTATGCATCTTCTTACTTGATAAGTAAGGTTGTCATCTTCTTACTTGATAAGTCAAACATAACTGCCCAAAAGCAGATATATTTCACATTGAAATAAGAAACACTCAGAAAGTGGGAAGTTTTTGTTTTAGTAACACATTTTTTCGAATTTGAGATTATCTCTGGAGGCAGTAGTATAGTCCGAGGCAGTTATGAAAACACTGCCTGCATGTTAAAAGCTGATTGAGTGGTAAAAGCTACAGACCGAAATGAACCAAAGATGCTCAAAACCTCCTGAGAGGGATTATATCACTAGGGCACATACATCTAGGTGATAGGGTGGAAAGCTCCTGCTTCATACCTATATAATAAATTATTTTATATCAGAGCTACGTTATCAGTTGGTCATTGTAGTAAGCTCTCTGAAGAACATAAAAAACTTCCTTTATAAATCAGAAATCCAATACAGTAGTTGTTTCTTCAGTGAAAATTGCATGGAAGTGGAATTTTACATGTTCGTAAATGGGAAAGCAAGTAAAGAAGTGCAGAAAAAGAAAATTCAGTTAAACCTACATTTCAAAGATCAAACATTTGGTAGATTCCATCCTCCAGGATTTCTTAGCAGAAAGAATATAGAGAAAAGAAGCCATTAAATAACAGGGTTTTTCAAAAGTCTCTATATTAAAGCTTTGTACTTCACTCTTTAGGTCTTTCGCATGAAAAACACATGGAGAAATGAGCAGCATGTCAGCTTTTGGAAAAACACAATCTCTGCTGGATTTCTAGTTCTGCTACTTCTTATTTATAACATTTGAAAATGTATTATGAATTTCATTCAATTTACTTGTCTGTAAGACTGGAGAAAAAAATTCCTACTTTTCAGTGCTGTTGAGATGAACATTGATAGTATATGGTGGCATTTAAGATGACTAGATATTATGTGCTTCTTATTTAATCTTGATACTTGTTTAGTCATATCTCCACCCATCACATATTAGAAGAAGCAAGTAAGAGAAAAAGTATATACAGAAAAAGGAAAAGATCAAATAAGATCTGTATAATGACATCATAAAAGAAATGATAATCAATCAAAGATAAAAAGTATAATTAAGCTGTCATATTTCATGCATGTCCAAAACTGTTTTATATCATGTATGTCCAAAATCATGGCAAAATAGAATGTATTGAAAAAGATGCATTTTTTTTATTCTCTGCTTGGTCAGGTATACAGTTTGTATCAGAATGTGGCAGAAACTGATTGAGACTGACACTCATGTTCCCACTTAAATTATCACTGAACAGTCAGGAAAATCAAAAGCAACTCAACAATCAGCAACACCACTGTGAAAAAAAAGAAAGAAAAGGAACTTCAAACACCGGAGGTTAACCATAATTCAACCACTTACATCATGAATTGAGAAGGATGTTTTGAAGGACACAACATATGCGCCAATATCTGAACTGGAACAAAGAAACTGTAAATACATAGCAAGCAAGTGCAGAGGAAAAATAAGGAGGAAGAGAAGAGGGAGAAGAGAAAAAGAAAGAAAATTATCTGGAATGAGATGTTATTTCAGTTCTTTCATCTTTTCAAAAAACAGGTAATTCATATTCTTATAATGTTATACAGAATAGAACGGTATAAGCATCTTCTTTTAAACCTATTCTATCTCTATCCCGGATACCCTCCCTGACAAAAATTTTTCCTTTACAGCATTTACATTCACTTTGGAATACAATTTGGACAGTGTCTTACAAGGCTAAACATTGCCTTAGCATACATTCTGCCAATTATGCTCCTAGGTATCTATCCAACTGGTTTGAAACTAGTGACCACACAAAATAATGCATGCAAAAGATTACAGTATCTTTATAATCACTAAAAACTGAAAAGAGGCAAGATGTTCTTCAATTGATGAAAGAATAAACAAAGAGTGCTACATCCATACTATTCAATAACAAAAAGGAATGGACTATCAAGCCACACAAAAACATCGATAAATGTTAAGTGCACATTGCTTAGTGAAATTTTGAAAAGGAAATACACTGCGTGATTCATTTACCTGACATCTTGGAAAATACAAAACTTTAGAGACACAAAGCAAATCAGTGTTTAGGGAGTTTAGGGAGTAGGGGAGAATTGGATAGGTAAAACACAGGAGATTTTTTGAGAGCTGAGAAACTATTTGGTTTGAAAATGTCAGGGTGGATACTTAACACTCTGCATTTATGACACCCAGAGTCCTTTACTGCACAAAGGATAAACCTACATTTATTCAAATTTTTAAAATTTATTTCAGAGGTCAGGAAGTTTCAGGCTGGAATATAAACTCTGAGAAAGAATCTAACTATTACAAATGTATAAAATATCCTCACTAAAGGATGCTGTCCTAAGTAATTTTGGAAATGAGTAGTCTGTAAGATTAAAGACAAAAGCAACTATCCATAAGCTCTGTTCTCTAGTTGATCAAGTTATTTTCCATGGGAGTACAGGTTAAACGTTCTGATTATGCTATACACATATGAATTGAGATGCAGCTATACACATATGAATTCCATATGCTGGAATCAAACAAGTAAATTAATGGAAGTCAGGTTTATCACTGTTGAAGTAGGAGGTTACAGAAAAGCAAGAGGACAAAGTTAAAATGATCTATGTAATAATGATTACAGTTGGAGATGTGAGCATGAACTCATGTTTAGCTTAATATAAATATAGAAGGTTATATACAGAAAATGTTTATAGATATGTGTATATAATTGGATCAGTATATACATATTTCCTTGCTTTGTCAGTTGAGAGGGCTGAAAAGCAACAACACCCCAATATTAACGAGCACACATAGCACTCAGATGTTGGTTTCTAATACAATTCTTCAGAAAAAGAACCAGGTTCCTCAGAGAAATGTCTTACTCTACAAGTGAGGCAAGAAATATACAAGATGAGCCTGTAGCATCTTATAGTGCCAGAAAGTAAGCAAATGCTAAAACAAATAAATACAATGATGAGTGTATGTCAAAGAAACTTGAGACAACTGAAAAAGCTCCCATGAATAAAATTATAATTTGAGCAAGAAAAATGTATATAGTATTGAATTATAATACAATATATAAAATAAATACCATGAGTTCATACTGATATGAACAAACAACAAACAAGTACATAAATCAATGGTATAGAATGAATAAATTACCCATGCAGAAGAATTCCAAATAATTTATGTAAGTACTCTTCCTTCCAGGAAGTGAAGCAAAACTTCCTCAATATGGACTGCTGACAATGACTTCCTTCCAAAAAGGAGACTATAGAAACAGAGAAAAATTACTAGCTTTACACTGAAGAGACCTAACAAACTCTTCCCTCCACCAGATGGTTAAAGTTGACATCGACAGCAATAAGTCATGTTGCTAGCAATGTACTTTTAATATGAAGTGATGGGAAAGTAAATTTAATTCTGTAATATGTGATATTCCTCCCCCAAACCCATAAAACAGTCAAATCATAAAAAGCAAATAAAAAAAATCAAATAAACCCAGTGAAGAGATGTTCTACAAAATACCTAACCAGTACTCTTCAAAAGTATCAAGGCCAACAAAAGCAAGAAATAACTGAGAAACTGCCATGGCCAAGAGAAGCCAGAGGAGACATGATGATGAAATGTCATTTGGTATGCTGAATGGGATGTTAGAACAGAAATACTGAAAGGACATTAGGTTAAAATTAAGGAGATATAGATTAAGTATGGATTTCAGTTAATCATAATGTGTTTATATTGGTTTATTAGCTGTGACTAATACACCATACTAATGTAAGATGTTAACAATAGGGGAAACAGTGTTGGGTGTATGAGAAATCTCTGTATAATTTTTGTTAACTTCTCTGTCTAAAACTAGAATTAAAACTATTCTAAAATAAAAAGCTTATTAAAAATTAGAGAAGTGCCTACTTGATGAATATAGATGTAGAAATCTTGAATATTTGTGTTTTTAATAAAACAGTGCTTCAACAGACTATTTCACCTAAACAAGGCAGTTTTATTCTGGTCATTAGAACAGAGGCACAGTGCAGCACATTAATTATTCCCAGGAACCTGGCCTTTCTTTTTCCCAGTTCTGCTACCTTGGCCAAGTTTTTAATTAGTAAATCATCTCAGAGTCTGTAAAACTGACACAATAACAACCTTTCAGGATTAATGAGATAATGTGAGTAAGCTTCTTAGTACTATTCTGCTACATATTTAACACTAAATCTATGGTAGATTTGTACTATTATTTAATTGTTATTTATTATTGTTAAAAACATCACTTTGAGAGGCCGAGGTGGGCAGATCACGAGGTCAGCAGCTCAAGACCATCCTGGCTAACACGGTGACACCCCGTCTCTACTAAAAATACAAAAAATTAGCCGATCATGGTGGTAGGTGCCTGGAGTCCCAGCTACTCAGGAGACTGAGGCAGGAGAATGGTGTGAACCCGGGAGGCAGAGCTTGCAGTGAGCCAAGATCACGCCACTGCACTCCAACCTGGGAGACAGAACGAGAATCTGTCTCAAAAAAAAAAAAAAAATATATATATATATAGAGTTCATTTAAAATGTGTTAAAATTGTGTTAAAATCACAAAGGCTAAATACAAGATAAAGGATCTTCCCTCAGAATAATAGAATCATTCAATAAACGTTATATTACTATACATAGCACAGTTATATTTGAGATATCAAAACTTAGTACATTAACATTTGACCTATTGTACATTATACTAGACACAAAATATGCAACAATGAAATGAGAATGTTTTAATCAACCTAAAATCTGATCATTTCTATACTTACAGGCATCATTGAGAAAGAATTACCCCTTATTTAAAAAAAAAAAAATACCTTCAATGATTTTCTAAAAGTCCTTGGCTAATTTCAACATGCAAGAGCTAATTATATTTCTGTTATTATCTCACAGATAGCATCTTCGGGAGTTTTAGGAAGAATGGTCTACTTTACATTAAAACTATGCAAGACAGGGAAAGGAATACAGATTAAAAGGCAAATTATAATCATTTTCATATCATAACTAAAACTCTGAAAGCGCTTACATTCTGCTAAACTTTGTTCTAAGAGATTTACATATATTAACTTAATTTGTTTAAGATTGGACTTACATGGTCTTAGAAGAGAAGTACCTGTACAGATCATGATGCCAAGCTCTCTCATTTTATATATAAGAAATATTCATCCAAGCTAAGCTAAGTTCTTCAGATCACACAGCTCCTTAGCAAAGTCAAGGCTAGATGAGCTTCCTTATCTGATCTCTACCCATTACATCTCACTTTCACTAATTTTAAAAGAATATTAAGTGTCAATTTGATTGGATTGAAGGACACGAAGTATTGTTTCAGGTCTATCTGGGTGTTTCTGGGTGTTGCCAGAAGAGACTGACATTTGAGTCAGTTGACTGGGAGAGGAAGATTCACCCTCAGGAAGACCCACTCACAATGTGGGTGGGCACAATCCAGTTGGCTCCATCTTTCTCCCGTGCTGGATGTTTCCTGCCCCGAATGTCAGACTTCAAGTCTGACTTTTGTACTCTTGGACTTATACCAGTGGTTTGCCAGGGGCTCCTGGGGCCTTTGGTCACAGACTGAAGGCTGCACTGTTGGCTTCCCCACTTTGAGGTTTAGGACTGAGCTACTACTGCCTTCCTAGCTCCTCAACTTGTAGAAGGCCGATCATGAGAATTCACCTTGTGATTGTGTGAGTCAATTCTCTGTATATATGTCATATATACCAATAGAATACTAATAGACATATATGCTATTAGTCTGTCCCTCTAGAAACCCTGACTACTATATCTGTGAACTCACTCTCATAAAACTTATCTATAAAATTTTACATGTTCACTGTTTTTCAAAGCAAAAGCAACTAAAACATAGCCCAATGGATATAGGACCTGCTTTGTATCATGTCCTCAGCAGCCACATAGTTCTGAATAAGTAGTTTGTGAATACGTATTTCTTGGCTGAATAAGTTCATTATCAATTTTCACGTCTGTCCTTGTGATGGTTTCATACATCCCAAGAAGACTGTCTGTGGTTTATACTTCAGAATGTCACTCAGATATAGTTGGAGAATCAAGTCTCTTTGATGGTTAAGAATTGATCAATGCCAGACCAGTCTTCATGAAGTCCCATCTTCCCAGTACTATAATGAACTACATTAGAAATTACAGGCCTAAAAACTATTCCTTTCCCATTAATAAAATAAAGAATAAATTCTGCAGTTGAGCTATGTAAAGTCTCCAATGAGGGGTCTGAGGGAAAAGGAATAGAAAGTAGCAGCATCAGTCAAACCTGAGCACAGGTTTTCTTTATACTAAGCTGATAATCAAGGAACACCACCAGTCTCCACATCATTAGATGCAGCCAGAGTCTATCCCAACTCCCTAATTCTGCTAGCCCTCGATGTTTCCCTTTGTGCAGCAATAACAGTACTTTTTAGAACCTCATTATTGATATGCATTGAAGATGTTTCCTTAAATCACTAAAATACAGTTAGGAAAAAAATAAAAATTTAAAATTGACCCCCTCACACACACACAAACGCACATACTATGCTGTTTAGAAGACAACTAAAATCTAAATAAATTCGAAGAGATTTAAAATGTCTCACCTCTTGGAAATAGTTGAGTAGAGTTAGAACACAGGATAGTAAAATGACTTAAACACTCTATTTACTAAGAGCACACACACAAGTTCTGGAAAACTACATTCACACAAAGAATTAAGCCTGCTTATTTTGCAATGCTATGCATTTGTTCCTTTACAATTTCTCGTAAAAAGTATCCAATTATTTTATTTTTCTTTATCAAGTAAAAATTTTTGACTCTTTATGATGAAATGTGTAATATAAGGCACAGAGATCCCTACAGAGGGTTTTAGGAGACATACTCTCCTAAGAAAATGAAGGGAGGGGCTCTGGTCTTTAGTTCATCATTTTTGATGCTGAGATCATCTTTGTCCAAGTCCATGTTGTCCATTCTAAGGCATGGTGGTCTGTTGCTCACAACCTGCAATCCCTGCTGTATATCTCAGCAAAGAAAAACCACCATGGCTCCCAACACTTGAGTTTAAGCTCCTCCTCTCAGTGTTGAGGCACAACTTTTCCTCTCTTGAATAAACCAACTCCTATTCTCTAAAAGCTGGGAAAAGAGATGTGTCTTTATATTTTTCTGGAAGACCTGAAGCCTTGGGTTTTAGGAACCAAAGTTCCTGCCTTGTCCTTTTGCTAAGAGAAGTGAAAATGACTTCTCATTAGTGAAGATGAAACTACAGGGGGAGGAATTCAGTCATTCTGCCACATTCAAGTGATTCAAATTCTAAGTAGAGATTAAGGATGTTTTATAAAATCATAAAGAAAAAAATATTTTAAAATGTTCCCAACTATAGTATTTGATTAAACTAGTTTACTGAGATCCTTATGAGTTCTAGGTATCAGTAGAGTGGGTGATAAATCATTGAGAAGCTACCAGTAGAGTGAATATAATGTCACATACCTACACACATACATATGTACATACATACATATATGTGTGGATATATATGTCTATGTGTATATATGTGTGTGTGTGTGTATATATATAAATATTAAAATCCTGTGTTTTTTTCAAAATAGTAATGTTAAACTGTTAAATATCTTGCAGGCTGACATTTTAAATTGCACATTTGAATTAACTCTTTCTTTTAACATGTAGTAGATATAAATGTTGTTCACCAACTTTTCCAATATTCCTTTGCCTTCCATAAGAGAGTTGCACTTCTTGAACACATTTAGATATAGACGGCCAATTTGCCTTCTTTTTTGGTGAATGAAATACGAGTTGATGTAATGAGTCTTTCTCCTGTATGACAGAATTTTCAAGCCAGCATATGAGCTCTCTCCCCACTTGGCTGGCTCCAGATTTTGTGGCTTTAGGATGGTTCAGCCTTTCTCAGCCAAATCACTAAGTTGTCCCTTGGAGATCAGTTACCCACAGAGTCTCTTAGACATATGAATTTGCTTAAACGAGAGAAGAATTAGAATTGTCTTAAGCCACGTGTCTTTTCAAAAATTTTTGTTTTCCTTTTGTTTGACTTTGTGCTGGTGTTTTTGTTTTAGTTAACCCAGCCTAATGTAGCTGAATCTCACCAAGATAATACCAGTAACATACTAAACTCTAGTATTATGGAGATCTCTGTCCTCCAGGAGATAGAGAATAGCAAACTGGAGAGAGTTTTCTCTAACCTGTGAAAACTGATTAGTCTCTAAGGCAGCAAAGGGACAACAATCAAAACATTACGCTCAGAGTACCCAGGAGTGGTGAGTTTCAGGAAACACTAAGCAAACTCACATAGAGTTAAAAAGAATGTTGATTTATGTATTTGTAGTGATATCAAGAAGACTGGCCAATTCAGCCCAAATCTACTGGTAAGACTTGTCCCTTCATTTAAGAGCAAGCTCAATTATAATGAAAACTCTAGTGATGAGAATAAAGTCAGAGTATAGATTTGGTTGCATGATCTTAGTGGCTGCAGAAATTTACTTCCTTTGGTGGGAAGAAGGGTCTGTTTATTCAAGATTCCTGGCCATTGAATTTCACCCTCATAGCGAAGTAAAATACTGTGACAGTCTTATCCTAGAGGCTCCCTTTTCTTGACTTCTATGTAAACATATTCTTTGTTCAGATGTTACTATCAGAAACATATTCTTTGTTCGGATGTTACTATCAGTGATACAGCTACAGATCCCTCTTGTTGTCAAAATGGGCTTAGATTTTCTTGTCCTTTCATCAACTTGCAATTATGAAGACATTTAAAGTGATTTCTGCAGATAATTCATATTATCCACTATATGTTATTTTCTCTATTCCAGTTCTCACAGATTGAGTGGTGCCACAGAATTTCCTCACTCAATAAGTATTGGGCACACCCTATGTATCAGGCATGGTTTTAGGTGATGGGGATACAGTGATGAACAAATTGAACACCCTACTCATGGGACTTACATTCTAATGAAGGAGACTGATAACAAACAAATAAACATGTAACGTAAAATCAATTGTGGAGAGTACTATAAAACACTTCAGTAATTAATCCTTCACCATCATAAATATTTTATTTGCAATGAACACAGGAATTTCTATAATCCTTTAAATAAAAATAAGACACATATATAAAGTTTATGAATACTATCCCATTTAAGGAAAACAGTAAGTGCTAGTTGCACTATAAAGCTTGATCCACTAGCTAATATTTATCCAGAATGCTATATATCTCTCTATATAATGTACATATATAAAATCATACAAAAAAGTATGTGAGCCAAGAAACACTCTCTAAACAGAGTAAATAATTAGCACATTGCATGAATTTAAATTCAAAACCCTTACAGAAGTGCTTTCACAGCTCCAAAGCTGTTTCTGTGGATGAAACACCTAAAGAAAATGCTCCAGAGTAGTCATGTTGCTTCTAATTCCTGTTTCACTGTGCTATAGATAGATTCAGAAGGAGTTTACAAATAGCCAATCTGCAGTACCATGCTGATTTCTCTAGGAAACAAGATTCATTTTAATCAAGCATTACTTTAGGACAGGGAGTGTCTGGATGACAAAAAATATATATATATCTCTAAAATATCTGCTACTAAATCATAGGTTAGTAAGTAGTCCTATACCAGATGGCAAAACTGTATCTTAAGCCACCAAGAAACAAAAAAGATGGGCCTCACTGCATCCTAAGGAACCTCTCAAATCACTGCCAAATTGATTTCTCTCTTCTCTAAATATCCTTCAAGGTGTAACTTCAGATATCTCTGAAGCAAACAAGAGTATTGAGCAATTGACAAGCTGTTGCACATGAACTATAAAACAGGAAAAGGAGAGAAAATGTCTTAGCTTTTCCAAAAAGGGAGAAACAGAAAATATTAGGCTATTCCAGGGCTAAATCTGGGTATATTCTTAAATCTCAGCTCCAAATCGATGTCTTCCAATAGCAAAGGAAGCTGGTATTCCTTCTCTTGTTTTGTTCATACGTTGTTTTTTTTTTTCCTTTTTAAAATGACAGAACAAAAAGCGTAAGCCAACTTGGGGGCTATCATGTCTAGGGAGAAAAAGATAATCTTATCAAGAAGTTAGAAGAAGAGCCACCAGAGAAAACATGGCACCCAGACTGACACCCAAATTGGGAAATTGAGTAAATGATGCAAAATTCGGGTTGCAATTCAGCTATAAATAAAGAAATTCACTATTCCTGGGGTTGGTAAATGTTTTCTGTAAAGGACCAGTAGTAAATATTCTAGACTTTGTGAGCCATATGGTCTCTGTTATAACTAATCAATTTTGATTATTATGTGAAAGCAGACTCATAGGCAATACCTAACTTAATAAGTGTAGCTTCAAGAAAACCTTTTTATAAGCACTAAATTTGCATTTTGAATCATTTTCATCTATAAAAAAATATTTTTCCTTTTTTCAAACATTAAAAACTGTAAAAACCATTCTTAGCTCCCAAGGTATACAAACACATGCTACGAACCAGATGTGGTCCATAGGCCAGAATTTGCCAACCTTTATATTGTCCTAAAAACTTAACCAGGTAAAGGGCTATATCAAAGTTTCTTTCCACTTTAGGGTGCCCTGAATGTTTTATTTCTTACTGAGTCATGTACATGATATGTGAATAGATATATTTTCAAGTGAATGTGTGACTAGGAAAAGAAGGTGATGTTTCTTATTTTAGTCAAGTCTGAGTGGCATGTACAGTCAAATATTTCATCGTCTCATGATACAAGATCCACACAGGATGAGCAGGGAGTATAAGCAGTAAATTAACTCCTTCAGAGCCAACAGTGAGAGTCTGGGGCACAGAGGTAAAATCATCAAGGCAACGCCAGAAAGAAATGGCCATGCAATTGTAGAAACATTTTGATTATATTTAATATTTAACCACATCTTCAAAATATGGAAAGAATCTTCAAGTCCTCACCAACAGTCAATTTCTACATTTTCACATGTTTATTCATTTTGGATTTCCTGATTTTTTTATCTCTAAACAACTGTTTCTTCCAGAAACTACAGTACTAGAGAAAAAGACCTTTGTTTTCAGTGGTGAATACTGTCCAGTCCTTTGTAATCTAGGGACCTGAATCATGGGGCTTCAGGCTGTGTTCTGTGCTCTGAAGTCATCCTATGATGGGAAATCAAACGGTAAAGGCCCTTGTTGGAAATTTTGATGGCCCTTTTATCTAGGAAGATATTGGCTAAGATCAGTAAAATGAATTTATATAGGAAAGAAAGTATTTCTGGAGGCTTCACTATGCTGCAGAGTAAACAATAGAAAAACCAACAAATCAGAAACCTCATCTTCAAGAAATGCTAGCTATCTTGCTGGAAGGCTCAGAATTGACTGAAAATTAATTTATTTGCATCAGTCATTCTTCTGGTATAATCCTCATGTAATCTTCATAACTGTAGTTATGATAGGCATAACTATAGTTGAATTCAGTGGTTTTCAAAACTTTTCTTTTTAAAGCAGCAGAAACATTAGAAACTAACAGAAAATCTCAAGATATAAATCAGATTTATTTAAGAATCTAACAGAAAATCTCAACATATAAATCAGTTGGAGACACTCAAAGAAGAGTCATCAAGTTGACTCTGGATGGATCCATTGCTTGGAGTTCCCTCATCTAACTCAGTGACTCCCGAGGCTCTTTGGAATACAAATTGATGACTGATGATCTTTATTAACTTACTATTTTACCTGTGTCTTGGTTTTCCCCAGCCATATGTGGAAATGGCAATGTATTAAAAATTCTCTCAGAATATGATTCTGCACAAATTCATTATAAAGTTATAACAAATTACAAATGAAATCTATTCAAGTCTCTACCCTTTCCAATAACAAATAAGAGTCCTATGTTTTTCACTGTGGATTACTGTTTTGTCTATTTTCTTTTTTGTGCCTTTGAAAACTTTGTTATAAAAATAAAATTTACGTTAATATCAAACATTTGATTTTAAAAGTAATCCACATAGTGTATTCTTCTTGCACAATATTAACAAATATTCCGGTAGAAGACAGAAGCATAAGGATAGGTAATAGCGAAGACGGAGAGAGAGAGAGTTAGTTCTCACTAACAGGAAGCATCTTAGTGATTCAATTGCAAAGACGTCTAGAGAAACCAGGGATAGAGAAGCAACCCCCAACTGCGAACAGTCATGGGAAATGGAAAGATAGGAGGACATGCATAATTTAGCCTGGCTGACAAATTAGCATTTATCCAGTCTATGAATACACTGCTTTGGCCTGACCACAATTAAAGTGTCAGCTTAGCTTTTAATTCAAGGGGCATTATAAAGATCAGAAGAAAAAAATAACAGTTTCTAAAGTCTTTTATTCAGAGTACTGAAAACATCTTGAATTAAATTGAAAGAACAGCTCATTTACTTTCAACTACTCTTGCCACTTGTTTCCATAGACCAAGAGAAATGCAACATGGAAACTGCCTGGGACATTTTTTGGGACTCCAAGAATTATCAGTACCTGCTGATGATGATCATTAAGTAGTCTAAATTTTTGAAACCTTACCTAGGGCTCCAATTGTAGTTTAGCCTGATCAATGTTAAATATAACGGAACTTAGGTTTTTTTATTAAAAACTTTGAATTTAAGAAATACTGCCTTAAATATAATAATTTAAGAGCTCTTAATATAAACAACCTTTTTAAAACTAGAAAGCTGGTTCGGCAGAGGTTTAAAAATGCAAGAAGTACATCTGGAGATGAAGTTATATGTTAATTTGCTCCCTGATCTCGAGTTACTTTCTCAAGAATGCAAGGATTTAATTTATTGTAGATTATTTGGACTTCTTTCCAGGCTTTGTTTTCTCAACCTGGGAGGTCATTCCTGGAGGGGATGAACAATAGTAGTCAGTTTCAAGAATCGTTATTATTTCAAATAGGAAACTTCAAAGGTTGTATTTTTATCCCAAATATGAGTGTGAATGTGTGTGTGTATTTTTCCCCTAAATCATATAATAAGATCTCCTGAGGATAGATTTGAAGTTAGCAAAAAGGAAGGTTTATTTATTTACTGAAATTTATTAAAATCCAGTTTCCATTTTTCCAAGTTTTCAATACATTAAAAGCCTGTTATATGTGTGTATGCATATATGTATGTATGTGTGTATAGATATATATGTATATGCTTATTTTTTTGTTTTAGCATTAGCCTTATGCCATTTCTGTACCTTTCTAAACTCAATTCTATGTGAAAGTCAGTAAGAGTATATCAGCTCTTCATGTAGCCAATGGCATGATAAAATGTACCAGATAATGAGCTAAAAATGTATTTGACTGTTATTGTAAAGGGTCAGAGTATACTTGCAGAAGGGTCACCAAACAGAATTAATTCTAGTAAAATGAGAATCTTCTGGTGCTAAAAAACAGCCAAATGAAAAGTGAATATCAAGTCAATCACCAAAGTATTTTCACAGTGTTTCCCCATCAGGATATTTATCCAATGTGTCAACAGACACTGATAGTTCCAGCATACATGTCAAAAGAAGAGGTGTTTTCTCCAGTGAAAAATAATAATCATCATCATCATCATCTAGATTGTTATATGCTTTAGAAGAAAAAATACACACATTTCATCTTAACAATCAAATGAACAAGTAAGTTAATAACAAAAGAGCATTATTTAAAGGCGAGATGAAAAAAGACTACACCCTAGATCATGGGTTTTCTTTCTTTCAACAGCTTCATTTAATTTCAGTGAGAAAATGGTGATCTGGGCCTCCTTCCAAGACATTCCTTATTTATTCCTCCCTGATGTCCAAGAATCCTACAATCCTAGACAAAAGAGTTGGCAGGAGGGATTGATATGTCGGTGATAAGGGAAACCATTTTAATTTTAATTTCTCACTTTTAACACCTTCCACTCCAAAAAAATAATAATGTAGTAAGTAAGTACAGATAAAATGCTACGTCATGGTGTTATGCTTGGCATAATTAGTGAGCAAAAGAAAGTTTAAGACATCATCTCTGTTATGAGAAGCTTGTGCTCTAGGGTTAGCAGAGGCTGTGAAACAAACACTGAGCCTCTCTGCCCTGGGGAGCCATGTATGCCTTGGAGAAGATGAGACACATGGCCAATAACTTCAGCTGTAGGCAGTCTTATTTTGAGTTCCCTGGAGATCACCCTAAGCCTAGTGGTACTTCCTGTGGTCCTCATGAGCTGTTGACTGGTACTGGGGAAGTTCTCCACCAGACATCCACTTCTGAAGCCTGCAAGGGTTTGTGGGACACTGACAAAAGAGTTTTACAAAGATGCCCCTTATAGCTTTTTGATAATTTTTATTTTAATCATTAATGAACGTTAAATTTTGTCAAATCTTTTCTTTACATCTATGCAGATGACCATACAGGTTTTCTTACTTACTTTGTTAATATGGGGAACTATATGCATTGATTTTCACACTGAATTTTCATTTCCTGGATAAAACTCATTACCTGGCCGGGCGCGGTGGCTCATGCCTGTAATCTCAGCACTTTGGGAGGCCGAGGTGGATGGATCAAGAGGTCAGGAGATCGAGACCATCCTGGTCAACAGAGTGAAACCCCGTCTCTACCGAAAATACAAAAAATTAGCCGGGATGGTGGCAGGTGCCTGTAGTCCCCGCTACTCGGGAGGCTGAGACAGGAGAATGGCGTGAACCTGGTAGGCGGAGCTTGCAGTGAGCCAAGATTGCGCCACTGCACTCCAGCCTGGGTGACAGAGCGAGACTCCGTCCAAAAAAAAACACAAAACTCATTTAATTATGATGTATTTTTTAACATATTGTTGAACCGTATTACTAACATTTACTTAAAAATATTTGCTTCTACATTCATGAGGGATACTGATCAGTAGCTTTTTTTCCTTGTGATATCTTCATCTAGTTTTGGTGTTAGGGAAAGGTAGTCCTTTAAAAAATGAATTTGAAAGTATTCATTCCTCTTCCATTTTCTGGAAGAGTTAAAGCACAATTGAAAATAGTTGGTAGAATTCAGCAGTGAAGACATTTGTGCCTGAAATTTTCTTTCTGAGAAGATTTTAAAATTCAGTTACAGATATCTAGGTTATTTTTTTCTTGAGTGAGCTCTGCTGAGTTTGGTAGTTTGTGTCTTTAAGGCATGTAACCATTTTATCTTGTTATATTTGTTAGCATAAATTTGTTCATATATAAATTTTTTTTATCTTTTCAATGTCTGTTGGATCTAATATCACCTCTTTTTTCTGATATTGGTCTTTTATGTCTATTCTTTAATTTTCCTAATGATTCTGGCTAGAAGTTTATTTAGTTGACTTTCTTAGGGATCAAAATTTCAGTTTGACTGACTTTCTTCATTGGTTTTCTTTTTATCTGCTTTTATTTTTATTATTATATATAATTACAGGCATATACCTCATTTTATTGAGCTTCACTTTATTGCACTTTGCAGATTTTTTTTTTTTTTTACAAATTAAAGATTTGTGGCGATACTTTGTGTTTCATAAGGTACCATTTTCCCAACAGCATATGCTCACTTCATGTCTCTCTGTCACATTTTGTTGATTCTCATGATATTTCAAACATTGTGATGACTATTACATCTGTTATGGTAATCTGTGATTAGTAGTCCCTGATGTCACCATTGTCATTGTTTTGGGGCACCTCAAACTGTGCCCATATAAGACATCAACCTTAATCAATAAATGGGTGTATTCTGACACACTGGCTCCACTGACTGGCCATTCCTTGTCTCTCTCCCTGTCCTTGGGGCCCTCTATTCCTCAAGACACAATATTGAAATTAGGCCAACTATTAACCTTACAGTGGCCTGTAAGTGTTCAAGTGAATAGAAGAGTTCCATATACGTCATTTTAAATCCAAAGCTAGAAGGGATTAAGCTTACTGAGGGAAACATGTTGAAAGACAAGATAGGCTAAAACCTGTACCTCTTGTGCCAAACAATTAGCCAAGTTATAAATGCAAAGGAAAATTTCTCAAAGGAGATTAAAAATCTACTCCAGTGAACACATGAGTAATAAGAAAGAAAAGCAGCCTCAATGCTGATATGGCGAAATTTTTAGTGACCTGAATAGGAAATGAAACAGCCACAACATTCCCTTCAGCCAAAGTCTAATCCAGAGCAAGGCCCTAACTGTCGTCAATTCTGTGAAGGCTGAGACAGGTGAAAAAGCTGCAGAAGAAAAGTCTGATGCTAGCAGAGGCTGGTTTGTGAAGTTTAGGGAAAAACAGCCACATTGCTGCATAATGTGAAGCAGCAAGTGCTAAGGTAGAAGCTGCTGCAAGTTATCTAGAACATCTAGCTAAGATCATTGATGAAGGTGGCTACACTAAACAACAGATTTTCAACCTAAATAAAACATCCTTATATTGGAAGATCACATCTAGGACTTTTACAGCTTAAGAGGCGAAAACAATGTCTGACTTCAAAGCTACAAAGGACAAGCTGATTCTCTTGTTAGGGGCTAATGTAGCTGATGACTTGACATTAAAGCCAATGCTCACAATTTGGAAATCCTAGGGCTCTTAATAATTATGCTGAATCTATTCTACCTGTGGTCTATAAATGAGACAAAAAAAAAAAAACCCTCTGGGTGACAGTATATGTGTTTACAGCATGGTTTACTGAATATTGTAAGGCCACTGTTGAGAACTACTGTTCAGAGAAAAAGATTTCTTTCAAAATATTACGTCTCATTGACAAAACACCTGGTTACCTAAGAGCTCTGATGGAGCTGTACAAAGAAATTAGTGTTGTTTTTATGCCTGCTTACAGAACATTCATTAAGCAACTCATAGATCAAGGTGTAATTTTAACTTTCAAGTCTTATTCTTTAAGAAATAAATTTCAGACCAAGCATAATGGGACTCACACTTGAAATCCCAGAACTTTAGGAGGCTGAGGCAGGAAGACCTCTTGAGCCCAGGAGTTCAAGACCAGTCTGGGCAATATAAGGAGACCCCATCTACAAAAAATAAAAACAAGTTAGCTGGGTGATATGGTTTGGGTGCTTGTTCCCTTCCTTTTTTTTTTTTTTTTTAGATGGAGTTTCACTGTGTCACTAGAGTGCAGTGGTGCAATCTCCACTCACTGCAACATCTGCCTCCCAGGTTCAAGTGATTCTCCTGCCTCAGCCTCCTGCCTCCTGCCTCCTGAGTATCTGGGACTACAGGCGTGTGCCACCAAATTTTTTTAGTTTTTTTTTTATTTTTTTATTATTTTAGTAGAGACGGGGTTTCACCGTGTTAACCAGGATAGTCTCGATCTCTTGACCTCTTGACCCACCTGCCTCGGCCTCCCAAAGTGCTGGAATTACAGGCATGAGCCACCATGCCTGGCCCCTTCAAATCTTATGGTGGCCTAATAGGCCTCACCTCCAACATTGGAGATTACATTTCCACATAAGATTTGAAGGGAACAAACATCCAAAGGTATTGGAGGTATTGGACCACGGGGGCAGGGATCCCACACAAATGCCTTGTCGCCATCCACTTGGTGATGAGTGTGTTCTCACTCTGAGTTGATGCAAGATCTGATTGTTTAAAAGTGTGCAAGAACTCCCTCTTCTCTCTCTTGATCCCTCTCTTGTCATGTGCCATGCCTGCTTCCGCTTCACTTTCTGCCATGGAATTAAAGCTCCTTGAGGTCTCACTAGAAGCAGATGCCAGCACCATGCTTCCTGTATAGTCTGCAGAAGTGTGAGCCAAAATAAACCCTTTTCTTTATAGATTGCCCAACCTCAGGTGTTTCTTTATAGCAATCCAAGAACAGACTAACGTACCAGGTGTAATGGCATATGGCTGTAGCCCTAGCACAGGGGCGGCTGAGGCAGGAGGATTGCTTGAGCTGAGGAGTTTGAGGGTTAATGCACTCCAGCCTGGGAACAAAATGAGACCTTGTCAAAACAAAAGAAAAAAGAAACTCAGAAGGCTATAGTTGCCGTAGATAGTGATTCTTCTGAAAGACCTGGGCAAAATAAACTAAGAACCTGGTAAAAAATCACAATCCTAGATGTCATTAAGAACATTCATAATTCATGGGAGGAGGTCAAAATATCAACAGTAACAGGAGTTTGGAAGAAGTTTATTTCAACCCTTATGATGACTTTAGGGAGTTTAAAACTTTAGTGGAGGAAATAACTGCAGGCCTGGTGGAAATAGCAAGAGAATTAGAAGAGGAATCTGAAGATGCAACTGGAGTGTTTCAACCTCATGATCAAACTTGAACAGATGAGGAGTAGATTCTTATAGATGAGCAAAGAATGGTTTCTTGAGATGGAATCTGGTCCTGGAGAAGATGCTCTGAACCTTGCTGAAATGACAATGAATGATTTAGAACATTTCATAAACTTAGTTGATAAATCAGCAGCAGGGTTTAAGAGTATTAACTCCAATTTTGAAAAAAGTTCTATTGTGGGTCAAATGTTCTCAAATAGCATTGCATGGTACATAAATATTTTTATGACAGGAAAAGTTGATTGATGCAGCAAACTTCATTGTTCCTTTATTTTAAAAAGTTGCCACAGCCACTCTAACCTTCAGCAACCACTACCCTGATTAGTCAGTAGCTATTAACATCAAGGCAAGAATGTCCACCATCAAAAATATCAGGATTGCCTGAAGTCTCAGATGATTGGTTGCCATTTTTAGAAAAAAAAAAAAAAATGTATTTTTAACTAAGGTATGCACATGTGTTTGGATATAATGTTTTGTATACTTTAAATAGACTACATTATTGTGTAAATGTAATGTTTATGTGCACTGGGAAACCAAAAAATTCATGTGACTTACTTTATGGTAATATTCACTTTATTGCAGTAGTCTGGAATGAAACCTGCAATATCTTCAAGGTATCGCTATATATTTTATTTTCATCTTTATTATATTTATTAATTACTATTACATATTTATAATTATTACTTATTCTTCTGCTTTTGTTGGATATGATTTACTCTTCTTTTTTAGTTTAGGTTAAAGCTAAGATCATTGATTTGAGATCTTTCACCTTTTCTGAGTGTTTAATGCTATGAAGTTTTCTGAACACTGCTTAAGTTATATCCTACAAATGTTGCTATACAGTGTTTTCACTTTTGTTTAATTCAAAATAATTTTCGTTTACTTTGTGTGTTTTATTTTGGTCCCTGTGTTACTTAGAAGTAGGTTATTAAGTTTTCAAATATTTATAAATTTTCTAGAAATCACTTTGCTGTTGATTACTAATTTAATTCAATTTTTTCAGAAAACATACTTGAATTATTTTAAATTTATTGATACCTATATTTTATGGCCCATAAAATTATGCCTTCAAAAATTATCGTTTTCACTTGAAAAGATATTATTCTGCTGTTTTATGGTGGGGTGTCCTATAAATGTCATGTTGTTAACCTTGTTCAAATCTCCTATATTCTTATTGATTTTCTGTCTACTTGTTCTATCAATTATTGAGAGAGGAGTGTTGAAATATCTGACTATAAATGTGAATTTATTCTTATGTTTCATTTCTATCAGGTTTTGCTTCATAAATCTTAAAGCTCTATTATTATGTGTATACAAATTTAGATTTGTAATGATTTTTTATGAATTAATGACTTTGTAATAAAAGACCCTCTTTATCCCATAAAACATTCCTTGTTCTAAAGTCTCCATTTTCTTATATGAATATAGACATTCCATCTTTCTTTTGATTAATGTAAGCATGAAATATTTTTTCACAAACTTTCACATTTAGCAGATTTGTATCTTTTATTTAAAATACAGGAAGCAAAAACTGTGCTTTATATAAGAAAGTATATCTTCAAGTAATTTCATTCTACTTTCCCTATTGTGTAAGGCCTTTGTAACAGAATTCTTCCACTTCCTCTCCCCCTGCTTTTGTTCCTTTGTTTTCATATATTTTACTTCTACATGCATTATTAACTCTATTTAGCAGTGAAGATATCTGGGCTTGGCATTTCCTTTGTGACAAGATTTTTAACTACAAATTCAATTAGTATTAAGAAAATGAAAAGGAAAGGCACAGAAGAAAATATTGACAAAATATAAACCCAGCAACTGATTTGTATCTGGATTACATGGAAAGCTCAAAACTCAATAATTAGTAAATGAAGAGTCCAATAAAAATGTGTTCAATATTTGAACAGATACTTCAGAAAAATTATGTGAATATCAAATAAGAATATAAAAATATTCTGAATATCGTTAATCATTAAAATAATGTAAATTAAAACCACAATGGTAAAACACTATGTACTTATTAGAATTGATAAAATTAAAAAGAATTACCATACCAAATATTAACTAGGATGTGGAGGAACTTCAACTTTTATATACTGCAGGTGGACATATAAAATAGTATAGCCACTTTGAAAAACGATTGGCAGCTTAAGCATATACCTATAATGTGATCTAGACATTTACCCAAGACAAATAAAAGCATATATTTACACAAAGATATGTAAATGAATGTTTATAACAATTTTATATGTGGTAGACAAAAACCTAGAAATAATCTATATGTACATTAACAGGTGAATGCATAAAGAAAATATACTCCTGCTATAGAATACTACTGAGCAATGAAAGTAATAAATTTCCATTCCCATTATTAATTTAAAATAGCCTCAGAAAATGTAGCTTAGATTTTGAACTCTGTTTTGCATACTTAATTATCAAGAGTCTTAAAATTGGGGTAAAATAAGGTGGAACAAAGAAAGGCAAAAGAAGGAAAGCACAGGAATAGCTGAGTAACCAGCTCAAGTAGCCACAACTACTTTGACTCATTCAAATATTGGCTCTATATTGGACACATGACTGTGTATAGAAGATTTTAAAATGTCCCACTGATATTTTCACCTATACTTCAAACAGTAATTCACATATAAATTGCCATAAATTGTTCATATATTTTAGTCATTAAATCTATTTTACATCTTATCTAAGTCATAATGATTATAGTGAATGCAGGCACAGATGCACATATATTTAAAGTCATCTATCCAAGATTGTTTCTCCTTTCCAGTGGAATTTTAAAATATGTCTATTCAATAATGATACTACATCCCAACTACTAAACACCAAGGAGACAAATATGATATGACATAACTGATCCATAGGCCATCATCAGTTCATGAAAAGACACAATATGTAGGGCCTAAGCTAAGACAGGGAGGGTAAGGGTAGAAAAGAGCAGAGAGAAAGAAGCAAGACTTGAGCATAGAATTAGTAGATCTTGACAATCAAAATGATGTTCATGGCAGTTATGAGATTGAGGAAGAGAAAGAGAAGATTCAATAACTGTTTGCATCAATTAAAAATAGTTTTTTTTCATAGAGATAGAGAATAAGAGGAATAAAACAATTTGTGAGAACATATTTAGTTTGGTTATGGACATGTCAGTTTCTTGGTGTAAGCATTTAATTCCGGTCTGCATCTTACGAGAAGAGGAGCCAAGCAGGAAGCATGTCGATTTGGAATTTATTCATATATGTGTTAAATGTGGAAAGTAAAAAGTGAATGGTGTTACTCAGAGTATGGAGGTCAGAAGGAAAAAGAAACAAAGACTGAATTTCTAGAGAAAACCAGTTTTTAAAAAGTAGTCAGAGAAAAAAATGAAAGTCTGATAGAGAACAACCAGAGAAGAAAAGATAGAATCAGAGGGAGATAATGTCCTGAAAGATGAGTATGGGTGTTTCAAGTAGAAAGAGTAGGCTTAATTACCAAAAGTGTCCAAGACAAGAGAAGAGGCTCCTGAATTAAACTAGTAAGAGGTGATTTATTAAACCTACAGAAGCCATAATTCCAGAGAGATAGGATTTGGAGCCAGATCACCCCTGGCTATAAAATCAAACTAGAAAGCCTTTGCCAGGATCTGTAGTAGACTTTAAAAAATGTTTAATTTGCCTCTTACCTCCCTTCTGAGTTTTGGGGGAGTCTCCATTATGTGTAGTCTTGGCAAGAGAAATTGCCCCAGTTGTGTCACAGAGGCAACCAGACCACAGGACATGTGATCAAGTCTTAGCTAATCATACACTCCCACCTAAGACTTTACATCTGGAGACAATAAGCCAAAGACAAAGGGAAAGTTATAATTCATTTACAATAGTCCCACAACAGTGGAGACTTCATCCTAGCTAGCCATGTTTCTCCTGGTGAAGATGGTTGCTATATTTCTTATATCTCGACCTGAAACTGTCTTCTTAATGTATGCCGATTTTCAAACCCCTCCAGGGTGCTGTTACGTCTACAAGCCCTGGAGAGTCTTTTAATAAGTCTAATCAGCTTTCATGTGCTAGGTGCAGTTAGAGTTTGCTGTATACAAACAGAAACCCTCACTAAAACAGCCTCAAAAAGTTTACCCAAGAATATTTAGCTCTGTCTTTTCAAAATAAGTTTTTATTCTAGTTCCATATATTTAGTTTGCCTTCTAAACATCATGCTAGTCTTAGTCTTCTGAGCTCTTCTCTATGTCTATAAGAAGTGCTTAGGGCATGCATGGAGCTGAGCAGTACTTTAGGATGTTGCCCTTTACTTTCAGCTATGATACATATTATATATACATATGATATATTAATATATATCTTATATAGATAGACATCGATATGAGTAGTATGCGTGTGGGTATGTGTGCATGTGTGGGTATCTTTTAGTGGTTATGGGGAAGTATTCCGTGACTCAATGTATATATTAAATTGAATGTTATTGTCCCGTACTATTAAGTTATTGATTCTCCCCTTCCTCTTTTTATTAACAGAACTTCCCACATCCACCCCTTTTAGTTGAGCTGTGTGGCCATAAGTGTAGAGACTTACAACTGTACGTGGCCATGAATGAGAGGGATGATCCACAGTCATGTCACAGCTTCCATTTCAAATCTTTTAAAATGGTGCCTCACCTCCGTGTTCTCTTCCCACCTCCCTGGCGCCGATGAGATATCTTTATCCTGTAAAGAAATTTACTGGAATAAATTCCCTAGACCCAGAGATGGAAGCCTCACAGCACTTGTGGCAGAAGCAGCAGAAATGCACCACACATTTGAGTCCCTAGATGGCCTTGTGGAGAAATGTCTACCTGGCACCCCGGACTATTAGGTAAGAGAGAAAAGCATTCTATTTTATTTATAAATGTTGTGGAGTCTCTTCTGAAAAACCCTAAATAATACCTCCTATAAAAGGTAGAAAAGACCCTAAATAATACCTCCTATAAAGCAAAATTTCCACCAAACCTAATATATTCATATAGAGTTATGTATTGTTTCATGATGGGGATGCATTCTGAGAAATATATTGTTAGGTAATTCATTGGCCTGTGACCAACGTAGAGCATACTTACACAAACCTAGATGGTGCAGCCTGCTATACACCTAGGTTATATGGCATAGCCTATTGCTCCCAGGCTACAAACCTGCACAGCATATTACTGTACTACATATTACAGGCAATTGTAACACAATAGTATTTATTTGTGAAATTTCTTTAGATATGTATATATTCTATACATATCTAAACAAAGGACAGGTACAATGAAAATATGGTATTATGGCATTATAATCTTACGAGACCACTGTCATATTTGTGATCTGTCATTGACCAAAATGTTGTTATACAGCACATGACTGTAATCTGGTACGGAGTATTACGTAGATGTTTTGTCAAATATATCTATTTCTAGCTGAAAGATAAGTGGTGGGTCCTGCTATCAACTTGTAGTAAATACCTTCCTTGTTATGATAAGGGATCACATCTTGTTGCAGTCAAATTCTTAACCACTGCAGTCCCATCACAGACATGAAAAAGATGCATGCAAGATATGGAGTGTCTTCATGGGGGAGATTCAGAAGCCATGGTGTAGAAAGGTAGGTGAATTCAGTTGCATTTAGCATCCAAGGCTGCCAAAACTGTCCATGGCCTAAATGAGCTGTATGGGCAGTTATTTGTCTATAGAAAGGGTTGAAAGGTATGCTGATGACCAGTGCAGTGTACACGAGAAGTGACAAGGTTAAACAAGGGGCATCTATGGTAATGAAGAGTGTTCAGAGATTATAGGCATCTATTGCTTATTGCTTTCCTTACTCTTAAACCCATCTCCACCATCTTCTTCTTTTTCTTTTTCTTTTTTTTTTTTTTTTTTTTTTTTTTGAGATGGAGTCTCGCTCTGTTGCCCAGGCTGGAGGGCAGTGGCATGATCTTGGCTCACTGCAAACTCTGCCTCCTGGGTTCAAGCAATTCCCCTGCCTCAGCCTCCTGAGTAGCTGGGACAACAGGCATGGGCCACTATGCCTGGCTAATTTTCAAACTTTTAGTAGAGACTGGGTTTTGCCATGTTGGCAAGGCTCGTCTTGAACTCCTGACGTCAACCTCCTTGGCCTCCCAAAGTGCTAGGATTACAGGCGTGAGCTACAGTGCCTGTCCCATCTTCACCATCTTAATTTGCAGTAATCTCTTGTTTTATCTAATGGTTGTTAATCTAATATAATGCCCGTAACTTTCTGTTCTACCCTCATCACTCTGTTTGTCCTCAGGAGCATAGCCAACTAGGAATGCATAGAAGCACAGCAGATGTTAGAATCCATTCCTATGTAATCTCTGGGGCTGGTCCAGGGTGGGTACTGACCAGAACTAACCAGATGTCCAAGAATCAGAGATCAGAGTCACATCCAAGAGCAAGGAAGCAAACAAAACCATGACTTGTGCAGGTAGTGGAGGTGCAAATGCTTGGAGAAAAGTCGGGAAGAACACAAACTCTGGGCTAAGGTCAGGCCTAACAGGATAAGTAGTGCAACAAAAATAATCGTACAAATTAACTATATAATACAATTGAAACTTGCAACTGTAGAAATTCGCAGTAGGAAGGAGCCATAGATGTCTTTTAATTTATTGTTTCTTATTTATTTATATCTGGAAGAAATATTCTTCAAACAAAACCTTATAAGGAACAGAACCATAGCTCCTGAAGCTGTGTGAAAGCAAGAGAGAGAGAGTCTTTTGTCAATAGTCTGTCCATGCGTAGCTAGACCCAGCTCAAAGTTACAACTTGACCTCCATGACCACTTTCCCTCACAGGGACCTCACTATGGTAAATGGTGAAGCAGTCTGGTTAAAGAATCGGTAGAAAGTCCAAAAGCGGTATAATTTCCATGGAGTCTCAGGAGTTCTTGTATTGAAATGTGGAATTGTTGATTTTATAAAACTATCTTATTTTACAAAGGAACACACCAAAGTTGAGAAAGGGTAAGCTTCTTGCCCAACCTCAAGACCAATGCTATTCTCTCATGCCAAGGCAGGAATAGCACTGAAGCCTAGAAGTTCAAGGCTAGAATGAGCTATGATTGTGTCAACACACTTCATCCTAGACAACATAGCAAAACCCTATCTCTAAAATGTAAACAAGTAAAATAAATTTAAAACTAATTGTGGCATGTGGCAGTTATTGATAATGCCTCATAGCTCCAAATTCATCCCTGGTTGCCTTCCCTGTGAAAATAAATCTAGGCCCTTCATCTTTATTTTTTTCTTTTTTGGCTATCATGATGCTAAGCTAAGTAGAGGGCAGTACAAAGACACTTCAAGAAGGCAGAGGCTTCCCTCCTAGTAGTGCACGTTTTTTCCCACTGTCTATTCCATGTGATTTTCACCAGTGTCGAGGGCTTAGAGGGTACAGCTTTCACAGTGTGTTTTCTACAGGAAACAATGGCATAGTGGGAAGCCCCAGAAAAATCTGACCTGTGCTCTAGCTGTATTAACTGCTGCCCACAAGGTCACTTTAACCCTGAGTGGTATGAATGTAGGGGGTACTGTGGAGCTGATAATCAGCAAGCTTGTGGCATGACCTTCCTCTATAGCCCAGAGCCACCCAACCCAAGCCACAAATAGAAAAGTTCTGGGTTTTGATGCTGACTTTCTACACTCCCACTTCTTAGCCTAAGATCACCTGTGTCCTAGAGAATTGTGCCTACTTCGCCTGGTGACTGTGGACCAGCTCTGCAGGAATCAACTTACCAAATGTCTCTGCCATCCAGTGGTCAGCAATTACACCTTCTTCAGTGTGGTCATAAGCCTCTTTCCAAATTTGTCCTTCCTTACCTACTCTCCCTGTTTTCATGTTTATAGTTGTTCCCTTATCATTGTTTAATAAGTTTTATGTTAAATTTTCCATGTTTAAATTACTAAGTCATTATTGTCTCTTGGTTGTACCCAGGCCAATAAATGGTACTACAAATACGGTGTTTATATTTCAATATGCATTGTTTTAAGGTGACTCCCATGGAGTTTAAAAGTAAGATAATGCTTGAAAAAAATCTAGTACCTTGCAATAAGCTAGATGACCATATCATTTTTCATGTAATAATCATTTTTATGTCTCATAAGAAATAATATGAATAGATTATAAACTAGAAACATGAATAATTAAACAGAAAACAATAGTATATGACATGGCAAAGTCAATAAAATAAATATATAGGCAATAGGAGCAACTATGAAAGACTAGGACTTGCAATATCATAAAAAGGAATTTAAGAATCGAAATTGAGTAGTCATTTCTTAACAGTGTATTCATTTTGTTTTCATAATATTTATCATCATGCTGTAACTGTGTTATAAAAGAGATATTGACAAAGACATGCTTCAGTTAAGGCAGTTTAAATATGAGCAAAAAATTTTAAAAACATTGGAATTGTTAGTATAAGTATAGTGAATCCAATTCAGATCACATAATCGTATCTCCAGATAACCTCTGTATTCCTAGGCACATTTTGAAAAAAAAATTTTGATTAAAAGATATCAGGAAAAGGCTGTTTTCAATTGGAAAACTAAAAAGAATTAGAGAAAATGTGATGGATATCCTAACACCCACCATGCATTTCCTAGGAATAGTTGTCATAATTAAATGTAAAAAGTATTTTGTCAATTGATAAACATAGGCTGTTATAAGGAACAGTCTTAAAAACTTAGAGATGTGTGATAAGGTTTACAAATGAGTTTACTAATTAAGAATGCTTTTGTGTTATCATGTTTTAAAAATTACCCAAATTGGATTTTAATCTACAAAAGATAAAGTTTTTGTTTCACACATTCCCTTACCATGTGGTATATCAGCTCATTTATTTTTTTTATGTGTTTGCTTGATTTAAGGCTGAAATCAAATAACCTTAGATGATGTGGGCCATATGTGGCAACTGAGGCAGATATCAGCTGTCCACATTACACTTTGTTTGGGTGCTGTTTTTTAATTCTGTGGCCACTAGAGCCCCATTCTAATCATCCATTTGGGTCTACTGAGTATAGAAACTTGTCTCTAACAATGCCTAGAGAGGCATGCACTGTGAATATTTTATTTTGAATTACAATTGCATTACATTTTTGGATCATTATAATATGAAAACTCCCTTCCAGGACAATTCAGAAACCAGGTACCAGTCCTCACTTGTTTTCTAAGGGCCTTGGATTGACGTGCAAAATATGAACTTGAAAATATTACAATTACAACTCTTCCAAAATATTTAATAGTTCAGACCTTTAAGTTTCTTTGCCACTGGTCTACATCAGGGGGTTAAATTTTTCGATTACCAGTAGAAATGTTCATTTAAAGTATTATATAGAAATGTGATATTTGCAATGTATTAACACTATATTGTTAGCAAAATTTCATACTGCTGATATCAGAAAAATACAATGAACCTGGTTCCAAAATGTAAGTATTTAATGCCTTCAATATAGGTAAAGGAAAAAAATCTTTAATATGGAGGATAAATTATAGTAATATATATTAATTATTATTAACATTTCAGATCTTTTGTCGAGAAATCATTGCTTGCTCCCTGACTGAGGTATTTAATTCCAAGCAATTTTTTAAAAATACTAGGCTATCCGTTTCTTCAATGAATAATATCAAGGCAAATCCTCATTTGACAAATAAATTATCTCATAATTTAGCATTAAAGAAAAGAAGAAGTGGAAAAAGTTCCAAAACCTTAAAAATGTCCTAAAATTACTAAATTTATTCTTGAAGTTCAGATTTTTTAATTCTATGACCAGGATTAAATAGAAGCTCAAAAAATAATTGTTAAAAACTCTGGCCTATTCTTTTGTGCTGTGCTGTTTCATTTGTGTTGCTTTAAGTATACGTATATATGAAAAAATAATATACTTACAGTACTTTGGTAGTGGAACAAATGACATCAAATTTTAAACAATTTTTGGAAGGTGGTACTTCGCAATTGAATTTGATAATTCATAGTCACTTCACCCTACTTGTTCATTAAATCCTAAGACTTGCTGATCAACAACTACACTTCGATAGCTCTGTTGATTTAATGGTAAAACCATATTCTCCTAAAGACATCATCATCATGCCTGTTTACATACAATGGAAGGTGGATTCTAAGATCTCAAGCATCCTAGCCAACAAAATGTGACAAACAGAGTTTGAATTGTGAGTCACAATCCTAGATACAAGCCTCATTTTCTGACCTGGTTCTTGCTTTTTTTTCTTATTTCCTCATCAAAATGAGAATAACGATAATCTCTACTTTACACAGTTGAAGAGAGGAGTAAGTTAATAACAGGCCTATCAAAATGCCTATAGATGCCCAATGCACATGAATTTTTCTATTCCTTGCCCAAGGTCGCACAAATAATAAATGCCAGAGCCATAATTCAAACCCAGATTTCTTGACTCCAAAACCAAGTACCATTTTCCACATGGTTGACTCATTCTCCATTCAAAAATCTAGTTAAACTGAAATGCATGCTACACTCAATCAGAGTCTATTATGTCAAGTACAGGGTAACCATGCTCTGCCACGTCTTTGCATGATTACAGTTTTTCTGTGCAAGATGCTTACACATGAGAGAAAACTGCTGTGGTCTGACTTCTCTCATAGAAAGCTGGTTGCATTTTACTAATTTTCCTGTTTGTGCCTCTTAGGAGTATATTGGCCTTTATTAACGTGCATGCTTTTGTGCGTGCCATGCATGCAGTGAATTGTCGAGGTGTTTAATGTCTAGATCTCATTTATCTGCACAGCAAGGAAGAGATGCATAATTTTAACGGTGAAGGATGATGAGCTCCAGGTGAAGTGCTTTTTCTTCAAATGAGTTTCTGTATCCCACAGAAAATTAGATCCCAGTGGAATGGAACAACTTTAAATTATGTTCTCACAAGTATGTGTTATAAGCATGCTCACTGTATGGCAGGCCATGTACTAGACACTGGTGACAGAATAAGCACCAATAATACATGGTACTATCCTAGTGGAGCTAGCAGTGTTACTGGGGTTGGTGGGGGGAACATAAAGCAAATGTTAACTGTAATGAGCGCTATGAGGGTACTGTTCAGAGGGGTTATGAGAATCTACAATAGGATACTTGACCTGTTCAGAAAAGTCAGGGAAGGCCTCCTGGAGGGCGTAAATCTTGAACTGACATCTGAAAGATAAGTAAGAATAACCTAAGTGAAAAGAGGAAAAAAGTACATTCTCATATGCAGAACAGAATATGCAAAGGAAATGTGGTGGGAGGAACATGGCAAATGTGAGGGACTGAGAGTTGCAGAGTGGCTAGAGTAGAAAGAGGGAAGAGGATACTCATCACCCTCACAAGATGGAATATGAAGGTCACAGAAATAAAAGGGTCAGTACCAATAGGCTATTTAAGAAGGAAGGAGTATTAACGTGTGAGTTATACCTTTGACTGTAACGTAAAGGATGGATTGGAGAGGGACAGATATAGAAGCTTACTAGTGCAGTAGGAGGAGATGAAGGAAAGGAACACACAGGAGAAAATTTCAGGTTGGTAAGGGATCAGATACAGAGCAGGAAGGGAGGGGAAGCCGTAGAGGTTGAGTTCTGGGCTTTGGACTAGTGTGGCTCAGATGAATTCTCAGCAATTGGTCCACCATCAGCTTCATAGCACAGTAGAGGGAATGAGCAGTGTCCAGGTCCATCAGCATCTCACTCCAAGGGGACAAGTCCCTTGGCTGTTGAGCCCAATATCTTCCCTCCTCAAAGAGACACCTGAGCTTAAACCCATTAAAACACGTGTCTTGTTTTTCATCATTTAATGCACAAATTGCAAATTCTTCAGGGTTCCTGCTGTCCTCTGTAGAACTTTTTTTGTTTGTTTGTTTTTTGTTTTTTGTTTTTTTTTTTGAGACGGAGTCTCGCTCTGCCGCCCAGGCTGGAGTGCAGTGGCCGGATCTCAGCTCACTGCAAGCTCCGCCTCCCGGGTTCACGCCATTCTCCTGCCTCAGCCTCCCCAGTAGCTGGGACTACAGGCGCCCGCCACCTCGCCCGGCTAGTTTTCTGTATTTTTTAGTAGAGACGGGGTTTCCCGTGTCGGCCAGGATGGTCTCGATCTCCTGACCTCGTGATCCGCCCGTCTCGGCCTCCCAAAGTGCTGGGATTACAGGCTTGAGCCACCGCGCCCGGCCCTCTGTAGAACTTTTATATGAATTCGGAAAAAGTGCCTTCATGGGTGGATGCAGTTCCATGAGTGAGTGGATTTTATCCCTCACCCATTGGTCATACATCAGTGTAAAACCCACAACTGTTTAATCACAACACCAGTGCCCTGTCCAAGCCTTGACCTAGGACCTATACATCTTCCACATTCCATACCCTTTCTACATGTCTCTAGGAACAAGCAAACACCTCTATATCCCATAATTTGGGGGATCTTTTCCTCTACATTATTGTTTTTATTCCAAAACTTGATTTACTCTCTGAGGACACCACCTTCCTGTAGCCCTCTTCTTCCAATTTGTGCCTGGCTTTCTCATATCCACATACCTGAGAGCCAGGATCAGATGGCTCTCACTGTCAGATCATTACTCCTACAGGCTCTTTGAATAAAAAGCCTCCTTGGAGGTTTGTGCATTATACCATAGTTGGATAAACACAAGAGCGGCTCTGAAACTCAGATCCAAGCTCTCTGGACTCAGATCCAAGCTCTCTGCCTCTTATTAGCCCTGAAACCTTCATCAAATTATTGGACCACCCTGTACCTTCATGTCTTCATTTTGTAATGTGAAAAATAATATTACCTAATTCATAGGATTATTGAGAACATTAATGAAATAATACCTGGAAATCATTTAAAGTTGTGTTTCATATATTATGCCATATTTAACATGTTAGATATTATCAGTATTAATCAGCTATGAAATTATTTTCCCTTATTTACCAACAAACAGGAAATTCGCAGATTCACTGGATACACTGTCATCTGAACCACAGTCTTTCATCATGCTGGCTGTCATCAGTACCCACATGACCAACCAGTCCAGAATCGTACTCACACTCTGCTCCCATAATGATATCTTTGACCGTATCATTAATATAAAATTCATTTTCCAAAATCACTAATTCAAACCTCCAGTTCTCTGACTGTGTCCTCCATTCAACTTTTTGCTCATTTTTTCTTGCTCTGTTTACTGACCACAGAAGGAAACCCTAGCCAGTGACTCCTAAACTGTTTCCGAAGCAAACAGCTCTCCCCTCTCTTCACTTCCATATCATATTAGGCTGAGATTTTAGCCTTTGTTATTTCACAAACCTTTTTGCTTTTATGCTAAGTTCCCTTGACCATCTTTCTTTTTGGCACATGGATCAGAAAAAAAACATGGTCTTATATCAACGTAATAACATTATTTTTCTGTGCTAGGCAAAACCACAGAAACCAGTAAAAATGATTCTGCTAAAATTCATGAACAACAAAATCAAACAGGTCAAGAATGAACCGAGTTTTTCACATTATTCCGAACTAGTTCCAACTGATTCCTTTCACTCAGCCTTACTTTCAGTAATCTGTAGTCTGTTAGACTGTTGTACTGGAAATGAGGGAGTTTTTATCATCAGGCTTATATTCTCAGACCTACAATTCATTGAGATTCTAAAGGTCAAGTGGACAGATATATTTGTACAAGACCTTATAAGCTAACAATACCTCCAGATATGTTAGTAATGCCATTTTTATCATGACTACTTTTGCTGGCTTGCAGATTGAATGGATGTTAGGGCTGAGGCAAAGAACCCTGAGCAAGACTGAGTTTGGGAGTGGAGGCAGGAGGCCACAATCCCTGAATAAACTCTGCAACTATATTGCAGTTCTACTCTTACTGTTTAGTAATTGTCATCTCTAGAATTCATTTAGCTAGCTAACAAAATACGAACGACTATTTTGGCAGATGCATCTACAATAGTTGTGGCATAATCCTTGATTAAATTTAGCACGTAATTATGTCACTCAAAGCAAAAGGATCTTTGACCACAACTTGGATTTCAAATGAACAAATTTTATTTTCTCTAAATATCATTGTGATGATTGGTCAATGTTCTAACCTGTGTTGACAATAAAGGGCAGTGTTATCTTATCCTAATGTAAGTGGAAGCATAGTACTAATGATACACACATCCATGACACTTCAATACTGTTTCTTTTCAAAGATATTCACAGTGCTTGACCTATTTATCATCTTAAGAGCAAGAATTGACAGAGACCAAGTGTTATTGATCATATTTAAAATGTAAAGAAATTCAAGCAAAAAAAACTTACTTGATTTATCTAAAGATGCATACAAAGCAAGTGGTAGAACCCAGCAGAAAACTGGCACTCACATTCCCAGCCTTTTCTATTGAATTTTTTTTTTTAACCAAAGATCATATTTCCTTCCACTGTAATTGTCATTTAAGATGATTACTTAGGCTTCACATATTTTTAAAAATTCATCTTTTATTAAATGCCAGTGGGCCAGGTATGGTGGCTCATGCCTGTAATCCCAGCACTTTGGGAGGCTGAGGTAGGCGGATCACGAGGTCAAGAGATTGAGACCATTCTGGCCAACATGGTGAAGCCCCATCTCTACTAAAAATACAAAAATTAGCTTGATGTGTGGTGCGAGCCTATAGTCCCAGCTACTCAGGAGGCTGAGGCAGGAGAATTGCTTGAACCCGGGAGATGGAGGCTGAAGTGAGCTGAGATCGCACCACTGCACTCCAGCCCAGGTGACACAGCAAGACTCTGTCAAAAAAGAAAAAAAAAAATGCCAGTGGAGGAGATATTCTATTCTTGATTAAGAAGTAACTGATATTTTGCCCTTGACCTCTCGCTCCACTACATAAGAGAAATTCCTGGCTTTAGGCAATAAAATATAATCATTTATTCATCACAGCTCATGAAAAGTCAGTCTGCTTTTCATGTTTCCAATGCATTGTCTTTGAATACTTACAAAAATACCCATCAGATACCTCTCCCACTGAACGCAGGTATAAAACATGGCATCTTTATACGGGAGGTTTGAGAGTCAAGCAGTCTCTTTCCCAAACATTTCAGTTCGCTGCAAATAACAACAAAGCTGCTTAATGGCAACTCCAACACATTGTGGTTTATTCCTTTCATACAAGTTCTCCAGAGATAGACAGCATATGAGCTACTTTCTATTTTTTTGCTGTATCATTTTAAAAATGGCTGCTTCCAGGCATTATTTGTTCATTCTATACAAAAAGAAAAGAGTAGGGGAAGAACCCATCAGCAGACTCTGTGCAAAACAGTGTCACCTGGAAACTCCTCGTTGCAAATTGCCTTAGAAAGTAATGCTTGTCTAAGGCAATTTGCAACGAGGAGTTTCCAGGTGACACTGTTTTGCACAGCCTTAGAAAGTAATGCTTGTCGGCCGGGCGCGGTGGCTCAAGCCTGTAATCCCAGCACTTTGGGAGGCCGAGACGGGCGGATCACGAGGTCAGGAGTTCGAGACCATCCTGGCTAACACGGTGAAACCCCGTCTCTACTAAAAAATACGAAAAACTAGCCGGGCGAGGTGGCAGGCGCCTGTAGTCCCGGCTACTCGGGAGGCTGAGGCAGGAGAATGGCGTAAAAACCCGGGAGGCGGAGCTTGCAGTGAGCTGAGATCCGGCCACTGCACTCCAGCCTGGGCGACACAGCGAGACTCCGTCTCAAAAAAAAAAAAAAAAAAAGAAAGTAATGCTTGTCTTTTATTTTAGAGGCAAAAGAAAAGTGAGGTGAAAGGTATATTAAAGGAGCAAACTCACTGTTTCTGCTGCACAAGCTGTCTTCCTCCTCCACCCAACTCTATCTTCTCTAATCAGATCAGCCACTGATTCAGAGGGGAAATAGAGATGCTTTGGGAAGCATAGACTAGAAACATTTCCCAAATTAGTTCTTTTTAAGTACAACCTCTACAAGCTCACTCTGACTGTCAGAGCCATAATTTGGATACTTTCATAAAAATAGGCATCCGTAAAAATTGAAATAATTAATAAAACAAATATACAAGATATACCAAAAAGAAAAGAAAATCTCTTACAGTGAAATACTCAAGATATCTGAGGTAGGAGATGTATTAAATTGCTATTTCTGCTGCGTGTTTCATAGTCTCAACTTTCTAGTTGTGTGTGCATTTAACAATATGGAGACCTATAAATAGCAAGGTTATTAATCCATTCTCATGAGGATATATGTATTCACTTTTTTTTTTTTTTTTTTTTTTGAGACGGAGTCTCACTCTGTTGCCCAGGCTGGAGTGCAGTCGTGTGATCTTGGATCACTGTCAACCTCTGCCTCCCAGGTTCAAGTGATTCTCCTGCTTCACTCTCCTGAGTAGCTGGGATTACAGTCATCAGCCACTACACCCAGCTAACTTTTGTATTTTTCTGTAGAGAAGGGGTTTCATCATGTTAGCCAAGCTAGTCTCGAACTCCTGACCTCAAGTGATCCGCCTGCCTCAGCCTCCAAAAGTGCTGGGATTACAGGTGTGAGCCACTGCACTCGGCCTCATTTTTTTTTTTTTAATGACTTACTCCTCTTCTCTACTCAGGACTACCCCGCCTCTAGGAAAAAGACTGAAGTCAAAACTACCTGTCATGTTTAGAATAATACAGGACAAAGTTTGTGGCATTTGCTATATGACCTTGAGTAAGATATTAAATCTTTCTGAACCATGTTTTTACCATCAAAAAACAGGATCTTTATAAATATACCAGAAGGAGGCAATGAATGTCACATGAAAGAGCACTTGTCACCGTACGTCTAAGAAATTATTAGCAATGCATGACTTCATGTCCAGAGAACACTTTGAGAAACAGTGAAAAGTTTGGAGTGTGTGAAAATGGAAGGTCACTCACAAACGATATTGCTCAAACTCCTAGAGCCAGGATCTGCCAAAGATGATAATGATAATAATGATAAATAATGTATTCACAAGAACAATAATATAATTAATAATATTATTGACAATAATTGTCTATTATTATCATTGCTATTATTTTAGTTAACATAATTTCTGGGGCTTCCTAAGTGTCAGGTACTCTGCTAAGAACATTAGATCCTTTATTCCTCCAAAGAAACCCATAGCATAGATGGGGAAACTAAGATTTGTGCAATCAAGTAATAAGTCCAAGTAAGTTGTGACCCTGGATTCAAACCCACATTTTTTAGTTTAAATTATTTCCTAGGACATGGTATTCTAGGTAATCAATAAGGAATCTAAAATGAATTCATCCAATTTTTGTTTATGAATTTTACATCTCTTTAACTGAAACATGAGCTCCATGACAGCATACAATCCGTGAATCTGGTTCATTGTTGTATCCCCATAGCCTAGGACAGTATTCTCAGTGAATGAATGAATGTCTATTATTAGAATCAGCACACTAATAGGAGACCTTTCTTCTGATAATCTGAGAAGTCATAGTACAATTTTTTGCCAATCCCTTCAATTGGTAATGAAATTATTCACTTACTTAATCATAGGACCTTTATAGAATATTTTCCATTCTTGGAAATAGGTATAATTTAAAATCTCAAAAATATTTCTCAGACATATTCTCAGAAGTATTGGTGTTTACAGCCGGGAGTGGTGGCTCACGTCTGTAATCCCAGCACTTTGGGAGGCCGAGGCAGGCTGATCACGAGGTCAGGAGATCGAGACCATCCTGGCTAACACGATGAAATCTCATCTCTACTAAAAATACAAAAAAATTAGCCAGGCATAGTGGTGTGCACCTGTAGTCCCAGCTGCTGGGGAGGCTGAGGCAGCAGAATGGCTTAAACCCGGGAGGCGGAGCTTGCAGTGAGCTGAGATCACGCCACTGCACTCCAGTCTGGGTGACACAACAAGACTCTATCTCAAAAAAAAAAAAAAAAAAGAAGAAGAACTATTGATGTTTACGACCAATATGATGCTTTATTAGATGCATTAGAAAATGTATATAAGCACAACAGATTACCAAAAAAAGGAATACCATCATGTCATTTGCAGCAACATGGATGGATGGAAGGCATTATGTTAAATGGAAATGGAGGGCATTATGTTAAATGAAATAAACCAGGAACAGAAACTTCGACTCCAAATATACACCCTTATGTAGAAGCTAAAAAGAAAATTGATCTCATAGAAGTAAAAACGAGAACAGAGCATACCAGAAGCTGGGAAAGGTAAGGAAAGGGGGAATAAATGGAGAGATTTGTTAAAGGATACAAAGTTACAGCTACGTAGGAGAAATAAGTTCTAGTGTTCTATAGCAAGGGTCCCCAATCCCCGGGCCACAGACTGTTATTTGTCTGTGGCCTGTTAGGAAGCAGGTCACACAGCAGGAGGTGAGCGGTAGGTGAGTGAGCGAAGCTTCATCGGTATTTACAATCATTCCCCATAGCTCACATTACCACCTAAGCTCCACCTCCTATCAGATCAGCAGCCACACTAGATTCCCCTAGGAGTGCAAACCCTATTATAAACTGTGCATGCGAGGGATCTAGGTTGTGTGCTCCTTATGAGAATCTAATGTCTGATGATTTGTCACTATCTTCTGTCACCCCCAGATGGGACCGTCTAGTTGCAGTAAAACAAGCTCAGGGCTCCCACTGATTCTACATTATGGTAAGATGTATAGTTATCTCATTATATATTACAATGTAATAATAGTAGAAATAAAATGCACAATGAATGTAATGCACAATGAATGTAATGCACCTGATATCCCTAACCCCCACCCTCCCACCACACACACACCATCCATGGAAAAATCATCTTCCCTGGAACTGGTCCTTTATGCCAAAAAGGATGGGGACTGCTGTTCTATAGCACTGAAGGATAAGTATAGTTAATGATAATATATACATTTAATAACTAGATGGATATTGAATGTTCCCAATACAAAGAAATGATCAATATTTCAGATGATGGATATATTAATTTTCCTGATTTGATCACTAACATTGAATGTATCACAACATCATTATGTACCTCTGTGTACCTCATAAATACATACAATTATTATGTGTCAATTTTTTAATTAAAAATATGGAGGAAGTTGGAGAGAAGATGGTGATAACACTTTGGTTACATTGAATTTCAAGACGTTCAACAGGGGATATCAAATGTCAATTGTAAAGCTGTATTTTAAACTCAATTGAGAGATTTGGATTGAATAAAGAAATGTGTATGTCATCTGTGTATAAGTGGGTATGATCTCGCAGGGAGACAGTTTAAAGAAGAGTAGAAGTCTAGCGCTTGAGCCTTGTGATACCACAGTAGCTAAAGGCCAAGTGGAGGAAGGACCAAAGGAAACCAGTTAGGAAGTTGTTTAATAATCCAGGCAAGTGCCAATGAAAATCTGATCTGGCATGATGACAGTAGAACTGCAAAGAAAGAGAATAATAAAAAGAATATTATTTTTTAACACAAAGGAAACCAACTGGTATATGAGTAATTTTTTTGTGTCTTCCAGTGATTCCCAAAGTCCACTATCCATCACCATCACCTTGCGATGCTTTTAGTAATGTGATTTCCTAACATTCACTTTTTCTCACTCTTTCCCCTGAAAATTGGATTCAGTAGGTTTGTGATGTGATTAAGGAACTGGTAACTTTACAAAACTCAACTGTTGGTGTCAATGAGCAGCCAGATGTGAGAACTGCTGGTCTGGGTGACCCATTTCAACTCCATTCCAGCTCAGTGATTTAAGTGACATTAATTGAAGTTGAAGATATTCAAAATCTTACTTTCCTTATGCAATCAGCAAATGAAACCGGTCTATGTATGAGTGCTCCTCAAAGATACTTAAGATTGATCCGATGAAGTAATATAAATTTAAAACCAAAGCCTTGTATAGATAATTGATATTCCTTAGCATATTGTTGTGAAAAAATGTGGTAATATTGAAGAATTTTCTGACAATAGAAGTTGGAATGAGGCAAGGAGAAATCAGCTGACCAGAGCAGCATCACAAGATGACATGTGTAATCTAAAGAGAAATGTGACCCTGAAATGGAAAGGAGAGGACAAGAGAGATTGGGTGACTTAAAATGACAATATAAAGGGCAGCCTCCAAAATTTTCTACTCATGGCATTTTCATTAGAGAGAAGTTATCAACAAAAATAAAATTGAGCCTAATATGCACAAATCTGTGCATAATAATTTATTCTTATAGATATACTTATTGTTATAGATATTAACAATATTATCTATAACTATGAGAGAATGGAAACAACTTTGTGTCCAACATTGGGGTAACAGTTCAATAAATTAGAAAGTCACCAATTTGTCAGATGACTTTATATATATACGTTAAAAAATGATGATCAAGAAAACTTGTGAAAAACATTAAAAATAACAATTAAAGAAAACTATTTGTGAGATAACAGGACCGTGAAATGAAAATCAGAATACAAAATAGTATTATGGAAATTTTGTATAACAACATGGTAGCTAGGTAGAGATTAGACCTGGGTAGGTTGGTGTGGAAGTATAGATAATATCTTCCATATTAGTTAAAAACATGCTCAACTACATATAGTAGGAAACATAATAGTGGCAAAAGCAAGTCAAACATTAATTTCTTTCTTATATAAAATAATTCCTAAGAAAGATGGTCTAAGACTGGTAAGCTGACTTTATAGTATAGTTGACATCTTAGTTTCCTCTCTGTCTGTTTTTCAGCCACAGAATACTTCTTGCATTCTTAAGGTCAACACCTGGCCCAAGATTACATTTAGTGTTCCAATTATTCTATGTTCCAGCAAGGCAAAAAAGAGAAAGGGAGGGAGAGGATAACATACTATTTATTTTAAAATGTCATCTGGGAAGTCCCAAGAAGTACTTGCACTTCTATTTCATTAATCATAATTTTGTTTCATGATCACACCTAGCTGCAAATGAGGCCAGGAAATACAGTCTTTCAGCTAGGCACATGGCTACACCAAGTCAACTCAGAATTCTGTTACTCTTCTGTTAGGAAGAGAAAGTAAATGGTACCTGGAATACATAGATTTATCACATTGCTTATCAAAAGCATTTTAGATATTTTGCATAAATCACACCCCTACCTAAAGTTCCAGATGCTCAATAGTCGTGAAAGGCTTAGGGAAAGTAATGCACAGTTTACAGTCACATCCCTAGAGGTATCCTGGAGGAGAGAACTTGAATCTAGCTCATTATTTGTGTTCAGATACCTATACATATTTTCCTGTATAGGTAAGAAGTCCAGGAAAGCTGACCAAACTGGACAAAGGTAACTGAGCGGGATTGATTTGAAGAACTGGGAGGAGCTGTGTATACACCAAACAATCCCCCATACCTCTAGTCTGACTCCAGTGTGTCTCTGTGAATTCTGGTAAGGAGAAAGTTAGGGGAACAGAGAAAGTTCTGTGTGATCACCAGCTCAACATTTTCCATGTAGGAGGCTTGACTCTGGGCCCAGTGGGCGATATATCCGTGCCCCATCAGAGGTCCCTTGCCCTCAACACTGGAGTGCACACAGACCAACCTTTAACTGCCAGATACTGCACTTCTCGGCCTCAGGATGTTCTCTCACCTCCAGAAACGTGGCAGATCAGAACAGTCAAGGAATTAACGCTCCTGGGAGCAGCCCTCATTCTGGGAGAAGCCCTCATTCTGTCATGGACTGGAGTTCCTATATAAACACTTCCGTTTCCTCTCTCCAGGTAGCATGCAATCTGGGACTGACAAATTATATAGCTAGTCCTGAACTGTTGTGAATGACTATGACTCCAAGTTATTGGGCGCTGGTTGCTGCAAGAACTTATATAGTTGTATAATGGAAGGGACAAGCCCCAAAAAAGAGCCTAGCTGAAGTTACCAGGAAGGAATTTAGAGTAAAGCAAAACATATAACTTTAAAATGATATATGCACACTGATATTTTCCATATAGGACCTGCCATGTTTCTCTGCATCACAATGTGAAATGCTCTCATTAATTGATTCTGTAACTGGGCAGCATGCAGGTGTTATCTTTTGAGGGGTAGGTGAAGTTAAACTATTGGCAGAATCCCACAAGAGACCAAGGTATGCTCATTATATAGATTCCCAGGAACACTTGGAAGAAGTAAAATACAAATGAATTTTAGTTAGAGTTACTCATTTTTCAAAAATTATGCTATTTTCCAGTCTGCCCTATTCTTTCTGGTGAAAGGAAAGTTGTGTTGATTTCATACTAGAAGCTTCATTCAATATGTTTACTTCCGTCTCTTTACGCAGGATGGAACTAAAAAGTGTTAGGAAACTTACCAGGGGTCCTTTCATTCGTTTGTTCTTTCATTTCATTCATCCATTCATGCATCAACAAAGCCTTGCTAAATGCTCTACTGTAATTTCAGTCATCCTTCTAGAATGACTATTTGACCCTTAAGGATTTTGGCAAAGTGAATCAGAATATAATTGGGTGCGGAATAAAATTTTTTTGAATAATAATTGACATTGGGTTTTAAAATGATTATATTATTTCCCTAGTTATTTGGCTAATAAACATTCCAGGACCTTTTGGCATCTACTGTTGAGTAACATGACAAAAACAGGAATGATCACACAAACCGCTCTGGCTTTGATTTCAATGGCTTTATGATTCTTGAACAGTTGTTTAAAACTAATGATGTAGCTCCTGATGCAAAATTATTTAATTGTTTATATGAATTAGTCATTAAATCTTACTTTCTGTGTAGATGTAATTTTACCTTAGGCCAATATACATGAAAATCAGAATAAAAAATAAAGGTGATATTAACCTCTCCATTTGAAAATAAACAAGTTTTTACTTAAATACAGAGTTATTGGTTAAATAAATCACAGGATACTTGTAATCCTCATAAAGACAATTAAAGGTCTTCATAAAATTTATGTTACTAGAATTCTTCTATACATTTGTGTATGCTTCTAATGTTGAAAATAGATCTAACAGTAAAATGATTTTTATTTAAAAATAAAATAAACATACAGTTTTTAAATGTTTATTTTAACTTATATTCCCATGCTAATTTCTCCAAACAAATTGTGTTCTCATGAGAATCTCATCTGAGATTGTTTTGGAGACAGGGTTTTGGATGTAAGTATAGGCATACGTGTTATCTACTGACATCTGGAGATCCCCATAAATATAGATCTCTTGCTTCCTGTCATGCTACAGTAAGGAGAACTCCACACTATAGCATGACAGGAGGCAAGAAAACAACTGTGACTTAAGAAGGCCCAGCCTAATGTCACTATAGTACTTGATGCAAAAGTGGCCTTGGAAAGTTGCCTCATATTTCATAGTCCCAGTTTCCGAACCTATGAATTGAAATAGTCACGTATCACATAAACTTTATATTTTAGAATTCGTGGCTACTATTAAGAGAATGAATTTTATCAATAGCCCCTGATATTAGTGATGAAAAATAAAGTATGCATGAAATTCAATTGTAAGAATAAAATCAAATAAACAGTAATGATTAGTAAACTACTGTCGATAGTCATTTCCCTTTATCTGTGGGGGATATGTTCTAAGATTTCCCCTCAGTGTACCCCCTCCTTCTACACAAAATTACTACCCTGAAACCACTAGTAGTACCAAACCCTACATATACTATGGTTTTCCTTATACATATATACCTGTGATAAGGTTTAATTTATAAGTTGGGCACATTAAGAGATTAACAATAACTAATAGTAAAATAGAATAATTATACTACACTAAAAGTTATGTGAACATGACCTCTTTCTCTCTCAAAACATCTCATTTTACTGTACTCACTCTTCTTCTTTTAATGGTGTGAAACAATAAAATGCCTATGTGATGAGATAAAGGGAGGCATTGTGACATAACATTAGGCTACTATTGAGCTTCTGATGCTATATCAGAAGACGGATTGTCTGCTTCAGGTGATCCCAGATCACTAAGCCATGAGGATGTCATTGGATGTCAGGAGCAGACAGTGTTGGTGACCAATGAGCAGAGAGTGAATAATACATTGTGCATACATTGGACAAAGGGATGATTCAAATTACAGGCAGAAAGGTGCAGGACAGTTTGAGATTTCATCACACTACTCAGAATGGCACTGAATTTACATCTTATATGCCTTGTTTATTTCTGGAATTTCCCATTATATATTTTTGGACATTGGTTGACCACGGGTAACAAACTGCAGAAAGCAAACTCGAGGATAAAAGAGGAACTACTGTATTGTACGAATGCTGTTAATATTGTTATTTTCATGTAATTAGGTTTTATTACCTTTTAAAAAGAAAAATGAAAGTATTTTCAGGCTCTAGACGTGTCTCTCTGTGTGTGTTTGTGTGTGTGTGTGTGAATTTTATCACAATGTTATTTCTGAGCTATTTGTAATAAAAGACATAGTCTGGTAAGGAATGGGAATAGCAATAGGGTCTCTTTTAATCCATTTTCTTCCACAGGCATTACATTTTTTAAAAGGTGCCCTTTCTGTGAGAAATGAGATTCAAATTCATCAATCTGGGTCATAGTTTAAGGTATGAACAGAGGCCGAATTGATATTAATTCTCTTGAGCTGGTTTGAATACTCAAGATTAACATTTGCCTCAGAAATATTTATTGAATTGTAGCTTGGAGACTAATCCTCCCAGAATCAGAGATTCTCATGTAAAATATCTCTTCCCATTAGTTGTTCTAAATCATCATGGGTGAAAAACAAGTTGAACAATTTCTTCACTCTCCCAACCCTCAAGAACATTATTTGTCTCCATTCAGTGTAGATGATTAAATGTTCAGAGTCAATTATTTTCTATCTATCCCTACTTTCACATATTTTGGAAAATAATGATATTCAAAGAGATTGAGTACTAACGCAGTAATTCAGTTCAGGCCTGCCTAAACTCTAAACAATAATTGTGTTTTTCAAGTGTTTCATGGAATAATTCAGAGAGGATTTGATCAGAGGCCTTTCAATCACTCTTTCTTTTTATTATACTTTTCCTAATACCATGGAAAGTAGGCTGTATTAAAATAGGTATCGTCAGATAACGTATTTGCTTCAAATCTATGCCCTTCCCCATACCTTTTTAATCATTGCAGCTCTTAAATATAAACAAAGATTCACTGCCTTCTCACTCTACATTGCTTAAATTCAAATAGATCGTCAGAAAATCGTCTATTATTTCCTTAAAATGAAGATTGTGCCACTGCTTACTGCATTTCAGTGTTTTGTGCCACTGTATAAAAAGTCAAACATTGTATCATTTTAATTGTACTATTATATGTCAAAAATGAGAGTAGGGTGTATTCCATGTAACTTGAAATAATATTCAGACAACTCATTTTCAGCCCTATTAGTAACTTCTGATACTGATGGCGAGGAATAAAATGTACAGCACGGATAGTATGAAAGAAATTATTGTAATACCTACTTGTAAAAGTTTATTACAACGATGCCAGAAAAACTCACTTACAAAAGCAAAATGAACACTGTGCCAAGAGATCTAAATAAAATGCAAATAAGTATAGACCATGCAAGTGAATTATGAGATAATTGAAAATATACAAAACAAACATACAAAGCAAAGAGTTGGGTATCAAAAATATCCACAGTGTAGTCTTTTCATTTTAACAGCAATATTTGGTGTGATTTATATTAACCATATTAAATTAATAGATTTTGCAGCTTATTCGTAGGTATTTGATGTCACAATGTTAAAAACATTTAGGACAAAATACTAGCTCAATTTTAAAATCAAATTAATTTTGAAATTATAGAACTCAAAATAATAGTCCATTCCAGAAGCAGAAAAACAGGAATACTACTGAATTTTGCTTTCAGGTTATAAGTGATAATAGTAAATATGACAAAATTGGAACAAAAATATCAAAATGTCTTTGTTTTATTCAAATTTGATTTTTTAAAAACTTTATTTTCATCTGTCTACTAGTATCATATAGTCATAATGCTGAATTAATGCTGCTACAAAAAATTTCCTTAAGCTTTTATCATTTTTCTCTTGTGTACATGCATTAATCAATACATCACCAAAAATAAGCTAAAAAACAAATGTAATGTTACTGCAAGCTTTGTTATTATTTTAAGTTTATTATTATTCACCCATCCTGAAAAATAAAATCCAGATGATGTAACAAAATGTTATCTTCCTGTAGTCTGTAATGTTCAAATTATATTTTTCATGAAGCTAACTCATATGTGCATATTAACCAGCTTCAACTGGAATCCTAATTGTTTTGCTCTCGTTTTGTTTTGTTTTGTTTTGTTTTGAGATGGAGTTTTGCTCTTGTTGCTCAGGCTGGAATGCAATGGCACGATCTTTGCTCACTGCAAACTCCGCCTCCCAGGTTCAAGCTATTCTCCTGCCTCAGCTTCCCGAGTAACTGGGATTATAGGCTTGTTCCACCATGCCCGGCTAATTTTGTATTTTTAGTAGAGATGGGGTTTCTCCATGTTGGTCAGGCTGGTCTTGAATTCCTGACCTCAGGTGATCCGCCTGCCTCAACCTCCCAAAGTGCTGGAATTACAGGTGTGAGCCACCGTGCCCAGCCTGCTCTTGTTTTTATTGAAAAATCCATATAGATTTTCAAGTGATGCTTCCCTACATAATTATGAAGATACTTACAAATGTTAGTGGCTTTGCTGTTTCGGGATTTTTTTTGTTTGTTTTGCTCTTTTGGCCTCGATTTATCTTTCTGTTCTCTTATTTTCTGTATCATAAGACAAAATATGTTTGCCTTAAATCAGAAAATTCAAAGTAAAGTACCAGAGTCAAATTTGTAGCCTGTTTTTCAAGACTGAAATTACTTGAAAGTGAGAAATGTTCATATCCTAGATTCCTCTTAGCTCCATACCCTTGTTTAGAACTGAGTCACCACGCAGTCACGCACAGACAGACATGTGGTAGGCACAGGAACAGAAGAAAGGTGTGAGGAACAGGTATCCCACCAGATGACTTTATTAGAGCCACGTGGCCTCTTTCTTTTCATTCCATCCCCTTTACAGAGTAGTATGCTCAAACTTTCTTCCATTTCTAGAAACTTTTGAGTAAAACTGTAAGGCTAAGAATGTGGCTACTTCTTCCTCCCTCCTGTACCTTTCCCTTTTTGCTTTGTTCTACTCTCACCACCACCACTATACAAAAATTTAACTGGACTGGCTTTGAAGGAAGGGAAAGGATAGTCATTAAGGCCTCTCAATGATTAAATCAAGTTATGCCATGACACAGTCTCAAGGCCTTACAATCTGAGTGGAAAGTATGTATTTCACATCAACAAGCCTCATATCTCTAGTGGGTAATAACACACACAAATTATAAGGTTTAGTTCAAAGAGCTGCAAATTGTTGAGTTGAAGAGTTAGTGGAGCCACAAGTTTCACTATGTTGTTTAGAAAGACCCTCCTGCAATGTTTCATGTTCACTAATTTAGGTTTATGTGTAGCATGAAACAAGCAAATATAAAATCTTAGGATTCAATGATACTTTGGGTATTTACCACCTAGGGGTGCAACAACAAAACTTACATCAATGCCATTTTACAGCTACCCACTCCAATACACACACATATGGCATCCTGACCTCAGATGTGACATTCATTAAATAAAAGTAATGGTTGGCTGAAATCGATTTAATCTACTATTCACTAGTCAAGTGAGGCAGGAGCACATATGCTATTGGAACAGTGGATTAAGGGACAATTCGGTTCTTGTGTCTTCTGACTTTGCCATCATGTCATTCATCTGAAAGAAACATGAATAAGTTTGCAAATCAAGACTTATTAGCAACCTCTGTGGATTTCCTTATGCTTTACCATGTTTGAATTTCCTGTGAAAATATCTTACAAGAGTTTTTCTAGGCATTTTACTTGATGTTTAGTGTTTACTTGATTATTGTTTCTCTCTTGAGGGTTTCTTGCTGTTGCAAACTCCATTTCATAGTTCATACAATCCAAGTATATCTTTCTCTTTGGTGGTGCCTTTTCCACCAGTCATCTGCTTCTCTTTAAAATGGAATTTATCTGTAGCTTTGCCTAACTTCCTTGGTGAAAGGCCTTTCTTAGTTTCCTGTCTGTGTCCAGATACTTAATAAGTGTGTGCTGGATATACATCTTATAATGTACAACATAATTTAAATTAATTTTTGTTAAGGCCAAGTCTTTAAAATATTAAGATATTTAAATCAATTAAGCAATATTCTTTGATATCCATGTCTCAACATCTTGGTTTTCAGATCATAAGATAAAGTTTACCTGTTTGAGCTATTGCCTTTGCAAAAATATGAAATCATCTGATATTCATTTTAACAGTGTGCAAATCATAGTGACACACATAAATCAAAGCAGTGTTTTCAATTTAAGACTCCAGGAGCCAAGAAGAGATAAGCTAATCTTAAAAGATCCAAATAAACGAGGGAAACAGATGTCAGAGACTTTGTATTCCAGAATATTTTCCTCTGTAAGAATGTTAATTTTTTCTATTGCTCTTAAAGCCCTAAGAAAGCAGAAAGCTTCATACCATATCCTGTCATATTAAATGCACCTATCATCCAGAATTAAAACACAAAGAAACAGAGTCAAAAATGAGAGTAATCATAGGCTGAATGACTGACGAGAAATATTACATTCAGTGCCCCATTTAAAATGCCCAAAAATATAGACCTACTTCACGTGGGTTTCTTTAGAGAACCAGTTACTTTAGAAAAAAAAGTATTAACACACTACTTTTAAGTTACTTGCATGTGTTATAATATATTAAAGATGCACTAGCATTTGACTTGAGATGGCAATAACAGTATTTTGAAAAAAGTACAGGAATATAAATCAAGATATGTGGGTTTAATATTTACTCTTCTGCTATATTAACCAGAGTCCTTAGACAAGTCACTTAACAACTCTCTTTGATTTCTTTAACTCTTACATTAGGATAATAGTATTTCTGCTAACCAATTAGGAAGGACATGGTGAACATTAAATAAGACTTTAAAAGTATTTTGAGAAAATTATATATACATATATATATCCAATATTATTTTTAAGATGAAATTTATTTTGTGGTTTGGGGGAATGCACATTGGACATCTTGAATTTGAGGTACCCATGGGGACAGCCTGAGAGTTATGTAGTCTGGAACTCAGGGAGCATGTCTGACTAAAATAAAGATTCTTAGGTCTGCAATGTGCCTGCAACAGTTTAAGTCATCAGAGTGGGTACAATGATCCAAGGAGAGTGTACAGTGGCATGCCTAGCATTTTTGTCATGCAGAAAAGAAAGTTCTTTAACATTTTATTTTAAAATAATTATAGTTTCTCAAGAAGTTTGAAAGATAGTTACAAAGAGGTCTTATGTACTTATCACCGAGTTTCTCCCCGTGGTTACATTTGCATAACTATAGAACAATATCAAAACCAGGCCATTGATACATGTACAATTTAGATGGATAGTTCTATACCAATTTATCACACATATAGATCTGTGCAGACAGCATTACAATCAAGATGTAGACCTATCCCATTACCATGAAGATTTCCCTTGTGCTTCTGTGCAGCAGTCGTGTAGCCACATCTACCACCACTTTTATCAATAGACTAATCAGCTGGTAAGCATTTACCTCTCATGGTGAGACTAGCACAAACTCTGATATTCTTTCCAAGAAGGGAGTCTAATGGTTCTTTATAAGGATCCCATCCTGGGTCTCTGAAGTTAGATGCCAAAATGCAGACATTTGCAGGGAAAAAACTTCAAAGACAAAAATTTAGGTTAGCATTATAAAGAAGAGAAAAAGAATTAAAACTCTCTCTCTCTTATGAACACACATCCACAACACACACACACACACACACACACACATTCATGCATTCACTAAAACCATAGCTGTAGATACTTTCTCATTTCAACGATTCTCAGGACAGAATGAGCAAAGAAACATTCAATTCAATTATATTAGTCCTCTTATTACTACTGAGATCACTAAGTTGAATAAAAATTGTTTCCCTTGATTTTTCCAAATTTTATAACTTTTGATCAAGAAGATAAAAATAACATGGGCCAAATTTGACTGAATCTCTTGCTTTTACACCAATATTACACTTCGTTTCCCTTCTAACCCTGTATTCTGTATCGTCCATTCTTCAAAAACAGGCAGAGTAACCATACAAAAATGTAAATCGGACTACAAGGCTTCATTTCCAGAACTCTGCAGTGGCTCCCCATTGTGCTTGAAATAATATCCACATGCCCCCATCTCCCTCCAGGAATGAAGGACTTACTTCACTCACTGCTGGGAATGCTGCCAAGTCAGGTCTCAGGTATCAGACTTCCTGATGGATTGTCTTGGCTGAAGAAAACTGCTTCCCCCAAAATCACACTTCCTCTCAGGAGCGGCCCATATCCAGTAACCACCATTGCAATATGACTTGGGACAACCCGAAAGAGCCATCCCAGATCCAGAGCTCCCAAGGAGTTGCTGACACTTGGTTGGACTACAGTGCAGCTCCTCCTCTCCCTTTGCCCCACCCTGCGTCATCACCACCTTCCAAAGTGGATCCTAACAGCACTCCCTAATTTGCCTCACATGCTAATTTCTGTCTGAGAGAAACCGCTTCCTGAGAATTCAACCTGGGACTGTGACCATGGCCTACATGGAGCTACATAATCTGAGCTCTGCATATCTTTCCAATTTACCTCATTCATTCTCTCCTTGCTCAGTACTACACACAATGCTCTCTTTTGGTTCTTTAACTATTATACGATCCCCTTTAAAGACCTCTGCATTTTCATTTCCCTCTGCTAAAACACTCTCCTGGCTCTTTATTGTCTGAATGTTTCTCATTCTTTAGGAATTAGCTCGTCAAGGTCCTTCTCAGACCACCGTAACTCCAGTAATCCCCAGAAAATTCTCCCCTAGACACCGTTTCTTTTTTTCCTTTATTGCATTTAACACTGAAATGATCTTGACTGTCTCCTTCTACTTGAATAGAAGCTCCAGAAAGCCAAGGACCATGTCTGTTTGGTTCAACTTTGTATTTTTAGTGCTGGGAAGAGTACTTATCACCTAAAAAGTGATTGAGAGTTATCTACTCAATGAATGAAATACTGATTAATACCTCAGGAAGAAATTTTACTTTTTTTTTTAGAAAGCATAGTTCACTAATCCTGGGTAAATGCTATGATGCACAAAATCTTTTTTTTTTTCTTTTTTTTTTTTTTTTAAGACAGAGTCTCACTCTGTCACCCAGGCTGGAGGCTGGAGGCCAGTGGCACTCTCAGCTCACTGCAACCTTCACCTCCTAGGTTCAAGAGACTCTCGTGCCTCAGCTTCCTGAGTAGCTGGGATTACAGGTGTGTGCCACCACACCCAGGTAATTTTTGTATTTTTAGTAGAGACGGGGTTCTGCCATGTTGGCCAGGCTGGTCTCGAACTCCTGACTTCAAGTGATCCACCCACCTCGGCCTCCCAAAGTGCCGGGATTACAGGTGTGAGCACTGGCCCAGCCAATTATGTCTTAAAAGGACTTTTTATTTTCTTCAATTTAGGTTTTGTAAGTCATATAATAGCAGAGTCAGTGACAAAACACTATGCACACACACACACACAAACGCACACACACACAATTTGCACATGAGCCTATAAGTTTCTTTCAAATTGTGATAGTATTTTAAGTGGCGAAAATTTGAATTTGGCCCACCAAACTTTACACATGTGTTTACCACTGTTTAGGAGTTATCGAACTTTTTCAAAGGCTTTACAATCATTTTAAAACCCACATAGTATGAGGGCATTATTTCTCCTGTTTCTACTATTATGAAAGATGGATGTCCTTCAATAAGTAGAAACCAGGTGTCCCCACCCACTTCTTTCTCAGATGAAGGGATTATGCAAGAAAGTGACAGACAAGCATGACCTCTGACCAAGAGAGCATGTGATAACCTTGATAAGACAGAGGACATGGAAGCATGCTACAGGATAAGATGGGTAAGGATGAGAGGCATTCACATGTGAATTCACTTATGCAAATTATTCTTTTGATGCATCAGATCAATCACTCAGAGACAGTCAGATTTAAAATGAAAGGTAGAGCCTGCCCATAAATTCTACAGAATGTGCATCTTAGAAATTTCCTGGGACCTGGACCAAATAGTGAGTAGCTACATTTTAGAGGACTACAGCTGTATCTTGCTATCGAGAACCTAATATCCAAATACACTTTGAAATTCCTGAGATTCATTTGCATCCACATGTTCTTTAATCTCGTGCTCCATTTTTGTGCATACCAACACCTGGCTCTGGCAAGAAACCAGACATAATATTCAAAGCAATTCTGTACCGTCATTACTGAGCACAAACAGGTTAGTGATGTATATTTTACTTATGTTACTCCAAGTTTGAATTGCAAAAGGCTGAATAAATCATCCCAACCTCAATATACCAGCAACCTTCAAGATAACTAATTTACTTTGCAACAGAAACATCTTCTTGAAAAGAAGACACCCTTTGATGGAAAATAAATTCTCTCTAGAGCCATATTTCTGAAGTGTGAATATAAATCATACTGGGACTTGGGAGAAAATACTAACACTTTTGGTGGGGATCTAGTTTTATTCATAGAGGCACACATAATTCAACTTTGGCTTTATTCCAACTCTTCCTTATTAATTTTTCTAACAATGATAGGGTACTTTTTTTCCAAGGAAAGTACTCTGTCCTATAGAAATCCTATTATATAAAAATACCATAAATTTTAATTCAAATTCAGATTTTTAAAGACAATTACTAGCAAGAGATTTTTTTTTCTGTTAAATCATAATTTAGCTTGGAATTGTCAAATAAATATTTTTATTATATACTTAGAAAAAAATGTAGGTTTTTTATTTGTACTAAACGGCCATAGGTCCTTCAACCAATGTTTTGTTTTATTTTATTTTATTTTATTTTATTATTGAGACAAAGTCTTGCTCTGTTGCCAGGCTGGAGTGCAGTGGCACCATCTCAGCTCACTGCAACTTCCACCTCTTGGATTCAAGCATTTCTCCTGCCTCAGCCTCCAGAGTAGCTGGGATTATAGGTGCTCGCCACCACGCCCAGCTAATTTTTGTATTTTTAGTAGAGATGGGATTTCATCATGTTGGCCAAGATGGTCTCAATCTCTTGACCTCGTGATCCACCCACCTTGGCCTCCCAGTGTGCTGGGATTACAGGTGTGAGCCACCACGCCTGGCCAATATTTTAGCACTTTTCACAAAAAGGCATTCATGGCACAATAAACATGTAAAATTAACACATACCAAAAATTTTTTGAAGTTGAAAAGGTGATCTTGCCCATACATATTTGCAGAAATAAATGATAAGTCATTAAGGTATAGAACGCAAAGGATAAGAATTGTATGGGCAGGGTGTGATGGCTCACACCTGTAATCCCAGCACTTTGGGAGGCTGAGGCAGGCAGATCACCTGAGGTCAGGAGTCCAAGACCAGCCTGGCCAACGTGGTGAAACCCTGTGTCTACTGAAAATGCAAAACAAAGAAATTTAGCTGGTCATGGTGGCACATGCCTGTAATCCCAGCTACTTGGGAGGCTGAGGCACAAGAATCTCTTGAACTCAGGAGTCAGAGGTTGTAATGAGCCAAGATCGCACCATTGGACACCAGCCTGGGCAACAAGAGTGAAGCTCCTTCTGAAAAATAAATAAATAAATAAATAAATAAATAATAAAAAATTACTCATTATAGTGAGAGACAGGACTAACTGGATTTCCTAGGCCGACTAAGAATCCCTAAACCTAGCTGGGAAGGTGATCGCATCCACCTGTAAACACAGGACTTGCAACTTAGCCCACACCCCACCAATCAGAGAGCTCACTAAAATGCTAATTAGGCAAAAACAGGAGGTAAAGAAATAGCCAATCATCTATTGCCTGAGAGCACAGCAGGAGGAATAAGGATCAGGATATAAACCCAGGCATTTGAGCCGACAAGGACAACCCCCTTTGGGTCCCATCCCCTTATATGGGAGCTCTGTCTTCACTCTATTTCACTCTATTAAATCTTGCAACTGCACTCTTCTGATCTGTGTTTTGTTATGGCTCAAGCTGAGCTTTCGCTCACCATCAACCACTGCTGTTTGCCGCAGTAGCAGACGCGCCACTGACATCCATCCCTCCGGATCCGCACGGTGTCCGCTGTGCTCCTGATCCAGTGAGGCGCCCACTGCCACTCCCAATCAGGCTAAAGGCTTGCCATTGTTCCTGCATAGCTAAGTACCTGGATTCATCCTGATCCAGCTGAACACTAGTCACTGGGTTCCACAGCTCTCTCCCATGACCCTCGGCTTCTAATAGAGCTATAACACTCACTGCATGGCCCAAGATTCTATTCCTTGAAATCTGTGAGGCCAAGAACCCCAAGTCAGAGAGCACGAGGTTTGCCACCATCTTGGAAGTGGCCTGCCACCATTTTGGAAGCAGCCTGCCACCATCTTGGGAGCTCTGGGAGCAAGGACCCCTGGTAACAGTAGGACACTAAGGTGAGTTTATAGGGCATATAGATATTGCTAGCTGTCGAGAAAAATGAATTCTTTCTTTATTCTATAATAGTAGTTGTACTTGAGAAGTAGCCCATCCACAGCCCCCATTTAGAGCAGTAATCTGCAGCTGACTATGGCCATGTGACTATTTCTGACAAATAAAATGTGAGTGGATATAAGTGTGCAATTTCTGATTGGCTTAATACCAAGCTTACTTTTCTGTGGATGGAAAAGCAATGACTGGAACAGTCTTGAAGGCCTTCTGTTGAAGGTAGCAGATCCACCACCAGACTGGATCTCTAAATTACCGTATGGGGCACGGTACTCATGCATCTGAAAAGTACACTTCAGAACTGTTATATGAGGCAGAAGGAAACTTCAAGGTTCTTAGATGTGATGGTTAATACAGAGTGTCAACTTGATTGCATTGAAGGATGCAGAGTATATTGTTCTTGGGTGTGTCTGTGAAGGTGTTGTCAAAAGAGATTAACATTTGAGTCAGTGTACTCGGAGAGGCAGATCCACCCTCAGTCTGGGTGGGTGCAATCTAATCAGCTGCCAGGGCAACCAGAAAAAAAGCAGGCGGAAGAACATGGAGAGATTAGACTGGCTTAGCCTTCTAGCCTACATCTTTCTCCCATGCTGGATGCTTCCTGCCCTTGAACATCAGACTCTAAGTTCTTCAGTCCGGGTACTCAGACTGGCTTCCTTGCTCTTCAGATTGCAGACAGCCTATTGTGGGACCTTGTGATCATGTGAATTAATAATCCTTAATAAACTCCCCTTTATGTATACATCTATCCAATTAGTTCTGTCCCTCTAGATAACCCTAACTAATACATTAGATGTCAATGCTGGTTGGGCATCTTTATTAGGCAGTCTAGCCTTTAATCTAATTCATGCAAGTCAAGAAATTACATTGGTTATTTCTCTTTGGTTAGGAACAACTATCTCAAGGACAAAGGAATAGAAAACAAGAGGATTTCTTTTAGAAATTATGTTAGTAGCTATAATAACCCAATTGTATACTCAAGCTGTTGCTTTGAGAGTCAGAAGAGTGAGACCAAAGATGACATTGTACAATTCCAGGAAGCACCACTCACATCATAATCTAGGTAAATGATGTCCCTTGGAGTTGTTCACTGCGCTACCCGTATGGACCCATACAGAGGCCCAGCTCTGTTGGGCATTTTAAATGACAACTTCAACAACAACTTTGTAGTCTACCCTAATTTGTCTCTTGGGAATACCAAGCTAGGCTTGACCTAGAGCATTTTTTCCTGTTCCTTGGCCAAGCTTATGTGATCTGTGACTTGTTTTATTTATTTTTGTTCAGCAGTTTCTAGCCTTAATTGGTATCTTCTTCAGCCTACATTTTCGCTTGTCACTCTCTAGACTGTTACCTTAGCTCTACGTCAGTAACCTCAAAGTAGCTTTAAATTTTGCTTCCTGATTGATTTTGCTACCCAGCTAACTTCCCCATCAAAAGGTGCTTTCCCAATCACATTTTAGCAATGTAACACATTTAGAGATGGTTAAGCTTTAGCCAGCTAGAGGAATTGTGAGATCTGAATAGCAGAGCTGATGCTCTACAGAATTGGACTGAAAGAATGGAAGACTGCATCAGGAAGCTCTCATGGTCTCATACCTCTCAAGTCCTCTTGTAGTAATGTGTAGTATGTAGGGGGAGTGGTCAATGGTCTCTGATAATCCAGATATTTGTTATTAATTCAAAATATGGACTGGGAGCATTGTCACCACCTGGAAAGTAATAGAAATGTAGAATCTCAGGACTCACCAAGAATCCTGAACCAGAATCTGCATTTTAACATGATCAGTGTTTTAACAAGATTTGTATTTTAACAGGTGATTTGTATATACAATGAGGTTTGAAAAGCGCTGATTGAGACACCAGACTGGATAGGAACAGAAATGGAGTCAGAAGAGAGAGATAAAATATTCACCCATGAAAAGATCCCCAACTCAAGACTAAACCAGCATAGCAGTGACCTTAAAGGAGCAACTCTATCAAATACTGGCTCTCCATGAGGAAAGGTAGTGTTGAAGAGCGATTGGTGAATCTTTCCCAAACGATGAAAATACATGGTGGGACTTCGATTTCTGAATTTATTCTGTAAATATTTATACCTCTTAAAAATTTTTTTTTGAAAATACTTAGGTCAGCATGCTCCCAAAGTAGGATACAATCCTAGTGAATGATTTCTCCTGTGTATTCTAGAAGTTGAAGAACAAAAGCCTGAAGCTTAGTCTACAATTGATTGTCTCATGTGCCTCTAACAAGAAATGGAAGAGACATTTTTCCACTTTACTTCTATGAAACTACTACCTCTCTAAGAACATATTCGGATTGCAACCTATTAAAAAATATATAAAGAAATAAAGCAGCTTGACCTATAGATTTTGGTGGAAAAATAATTAAATTTGAACTAATTTCCTACAAAACTTTTTTCTGCATGAGAGAAACTATTGCAATGCTCTGAAACTTAGTTAAAAATTATTAGTTCAAAAATTTAAATACATTTATTAGGCTTATAAAGTTTCCATTAAGGGTGCAGCTATTTTGGTATGTTTAACTAAAAGAAATAATATTGCATGGAAAGTATGGGGTCTGGAGGATTGTAAAAAACACTACATTGCAATGGTGAACTCCAACTCTTCCTAAATGTATTACACAGAAAAAGCAGATCTGAGAAGCTCTGAAACCAAATAAACCAAACTTCCTTTCAAGCACAACTAAACCAATTCCAGAATAATAGACTATGTTGGGAGGGTTGGCAACTAGATAGGAAGTAGGAACAAAGGAGGGGCATTAGGAATCACTTCAAGTGACCATAAATCAAAGTAGTTCAGACCGGAGAAATGACTTTAAAGTAAAGCCAATGAGGAAAGCCAACAACAGGTCTACCAAAAAGGCTCTTGTATTTTTTTTCATCTCTCACTTTCAAGAAAAAACAACGACTAATATAATTTTGTTTAAAATAACAGTAATTTTATTTATTTTAGTTTAAAGTATCTTATGAAATTTTATCCTTGCTACAGATATAAATCTGCAAAGAGTCACAAAAAATTCACTGGTGCTGTATTAGAAGGAAGTCTTTTCCTTGGCTGAGGTCAGTGGTGGAGGATGTGAAAAGGTCTTATAGATAATTAATGTTACTCTAATACAGATCCAGAGGTCAGAAAATCACTCATTAATTTAACCGTATACTAGTTGAAGCTGAAAGCGCTTTCTTCTTTAATGTATCTACTGTCTTTGAAAAGCTCTTCAACAAATGCCCATCCTGAGAATAAAGAAAACTTCAACACATATCAGCCCTGCCAAGAACGCTTGTGGGATGCTATTTTGATCATTTCTCCACCTTTTAAGTAGAATCCAAAAGATTTTCAAACAAAGAGTCTTGTTTTGAATCTTTTATTCTCTAATGCAAAAACCAAAACAAGAATCCCAGACAGTACTCCCCTATTCTTGAAACGCACATTTAAATGCACATAATGGGTCTACCCTAATGAAAACTTCTTACAAAAGTAAGCTAAATGGCCTGGTGAATTCTAAATCCTAGCATTTTGGTTATGAGGACTTTCTGCTGAAGACAAGGAAATTGGTGAGAGAAGTTAATTACTGAAGGAAATACCTTCAGTGTCAAGGAATACCATGGTCATAAACAAACATACACATCTTACAATTATTACTTATCTCGTTAATATGACTATATCTTTTGCTAATTATTTGGAAAATATAAATTAAATTTAAAAAAGAAACTAAAAAATTAAAGTAAATGTAATAAAATGAATTTTCAGCTATCCAACTATGCAACAGTGCAAATATGATACATAGCTTGACACAGACTGTATATGCTATATTATATTTTATATTTTCACTTGACATTGCCAGTGTATTTTCTACTTCTGTCAATTCTTACACTTACCATTTTAATAGGTATATAATATTCCATTTTGTTTTTAAAAAATGATGTGCTAAATAATTTCCTATAAGACAGAGTACTACTTGCTTTCCATTATAGCTGATGCCATCAATAATACAATCATATTCATAGCTTATAGCTTTTTGGCTTATTCAGAATTATTTTCCTAGTATGAACGTCTCAATCTTGAATTTCTGCACCAAGAGATTTATTTATGATTCTTATTACAAATGTCCATATTGCTTTTCTAAAAATGTTTAGTAATTATACTTCTACTGAAAATTAATAAGAGCAAAGTCTTGCAAGAATATTTTCAACAAAGATTATGCTCACCCTAAACAATTTGTCTACTTTCTTACATATGAACTATATCATTTTCTTTAACTTAGATTGAGTTTGTTTTTAATTTTCTAGAAAGACTAAATTTTTCATGTATTTTAAAAATACATACAAATTAACAGTAAATAGAATACAAATATTATTGAAGTTATGATTATTGTATACATAGAACCATGTATTTTTGTTTTAAATTGTTCATATTCTCAGTTCATTTGTCCAATTATATTGAATTTTACTTCTAATCTGAATTAATTGTATTATGGTATTTATCCACCATCTGTAATATTAAATGAGAATTTTTTTCTTTATCTTTAGGAAAGGTTTCATTGCATTGTAAATTTAGAAAAAGAATTGTTACTTGTCTTTATTTGGAAAATTTAAAATTTATATGTTCTAATCTCCTAACATAAAGAATGCCTTTAAATTTATAAGTAATAACAAAGAATAGATTGCATTCTTCTGCTTGGAAAACATAAAATTGAAAGGCAAACGAAAAAAGAATATTCACACGAAATTGCTTGATAAAGGATTAATATCCTTTCTATATCAAATTCTGGCACAAATTGAAACTGAAAACCTCAAAACCACAGTAGATAGCAGAAGAAAGGAAAATAATCTTCGAAAGATAAATAAACTCAAGCTAACAAGTGGAATTATCTTCATTTGTATCAATAATCAAAATGCAAACTTTAGGCAGGTAGATATCATCGGTTGCCTACCCACAACTTGGATGTGACATAGTTGTAAGTCTTTCCTTTTTCCATTTCTCTTCTCTCCTCCCCCTGCCTTCAGCCACACTATGCCAGAGACCAGAGGACACCAGTGGCCAGAACCAGAAGGCAGAACAAACAGATTAGATATGTAGCCTCTCCTGACATGTGAAAACCAACATACATAACACCTTGTGAAATGCAAATAGCAATTAGAGGAAGAGGAAAGAAAAATATGGCAGAAAAATAGGGAAGTTCCAAGATGGGGAGTCTGTACCGGATAGAGAGCAAAAGTTTTGTGACTAAACTAGATCAAGAACAACTCAATTGCTCTGAGTCTTCAGATTAAATTTAGTTTTCCTATGTCTCAGAAAAAATAAAGATTTGCCAGAAAACCAAGCAGTTACAAGTATAAAGCAAGGTCATAGCACTCATATCTATGTGGCACTGTCAGGTTATAGTCAATATATATATAAGGTTTGCAAATATTTTAATTTTTATTTTGCATAATCACTACAGTCAAGGCATAATGAAATGGGAACTCCTATACACTGCTGGAGAGTGAGATACGGTACCCAGGGTTCTCTAATGGGTTCCTTGGCTTCCACTTCCTTACTAAAATACTTCCTATTTCAAGTTTGCCACCTTTTCACAATAGCCAACTCGTCTTCCTCCAGTAGGATTGCCCATGAGCATCTCTCCCTTAACTGCAGTTCATTCCCTAACCCCTTCAGACCCCAAAAGAGTGAATGCTCCTGTTTCACCCCTAAGTCCTTTCCTTGTTTTTCTGTCCTCTTCAGATCACTGGCAATAAGACCATCCATTCTCTTCACAGAAGTCCCACATCCCTATATTTTGAAGGTGGACTTTTCCTAGGCTTCCACCAGGACGAACTACCCTAATACAATACCTAACATTTTCTTTGACGCAATGGCACTTTGGTTAACTCACCATTCTCAAGTCCTCCCAAAGATAGTAGGTAGGTACTGTCTTTATCAGCATAACTAATGAGATCCCTCCAGAGAGACAGTGTCCTTCTGAAAGGCAAAATCATATCTTTATTCTGGAAAATTAAACTTGGAACTTTTAATGATCAATCCATTCTTCTCCAATTATAAAAGTTCAGTCTCTCTCAGACAACCCATGACATTTGACTTCCATGAGAAATAATGAAAATAACTTCCACTTATTTTGAATGCTCATTTTATAACAGGCAGAATGTTAACCATTTTTAAAATATGTTTTCACATTTCACTAGGCAAGAATTGACCTTTGGATTAAACTCATACTATGTCAACTTCATCAAAAAGTAAATGACTTATTTAAATGTCACAATACAAACTCGTAAGCCTTTGAGAGAGATGTAATTATCTATGTTACATAGGTGAAGAAACTGAGGTTCAGAAGGATTCCAAAAGTTAACAAACGTTGCCCAACTAGTAAGTGGCCCAGTCAGAATTCAGCTGATCTGATTGCAAAGCCAACTCTCCTTCCTGTCTGTGACAAGGCAGTCTTCACAAGAAAGATTGTGTCTTGGTACCTTGCCTGGTGATGACTCCTTCGAGGGAAATCTGTCATGTTTCTGGAATTTTTATTAGTGAATGATATTAATTCAATTCTCAGGACTGTCAAAGCAAGGGAAGTTCCAGATTATACCCTTACTGTAGCAGGAGAAGCTGCATAAAATCTTTCATTGGAGGATTCCAACTTAAAACTCAATAAATAATTTTGCTGACAATAGTGTCGATTCCAACCTAAAATGCAATGTTTAAAGTTTTTCCATGGTTGAAAATGGTCTCCTTTCAGCATCTGAGTATATAAAATATGCTCAGTCTTCTCTAGAGTCTATTTCTGTTTGATAGATAACTTCCCTTTGATAAACATAATTTCTGCTTGAAAGTAGATATTTTGCTTTGCCCTAGTCTTCATGAATACTTAAAATATTCCATGAACAACAAAACAAACAATCCTAAATAAATAATGCATTGCAATGCTTTCAAGGACACTGGATTTTAATCAGCTGTGTGTTTGTTTGTTTGTTGCTCTGCTTGCAGTTTGGAGGAGAGCCTAATACAAACAAGGGTTAATGTAAAACCTTCAATTTATTGTAAAAGGAGCTTTCTTCCTTGGATCTGGATAACAACATATCTGGCCTGCAAAACAAATCACTCAACTGTCTCAGATATTTCAGAATCAATGCTTAGCCACTAATTGGCTTCAGCTGTTTTTTCTCTTCATTATTTGAACTGAGAAAACAGCTGTTTTCTGCAAATGGTTAAGCCGTAAGTCACATGGTTGTGATTTATGCACTTAAACGTGCTAATGGATGCCTTGTAGAGCATGGTTTTGTTTATTTGATTATTACAGTCCATAGTTAATGAATCATGACTTTGTTTAAACACATAGCAAACCCAGTCTCATGAAGCAGCTCTTAATTTGGCAAGTTCATTTTCTTTTTCTTTTTATTTTTTTAGCTTATTGAAATTTGTTTGGTTTTACCTCTAGAGAATAACAAGAAAACTAGAAGAAATTAAAGATTTGTATTTTTATGAGAACTGCTGTGCTTACAAGTCAGTGAGGAGTCAGTTGTCATAGAACAGAATACAAATGGGAACAAGGGGGAAAGAAACTATTGTCTTTTGAATTATTTGAAATAACCATACTTCTGGTAGTATTTTCCTTCCAGCCAGCCCATTAATCTCAAGAGCACTGACATTCTGTTATATTTGCTTCTTATGAAATTAATTGACTCATGTCTAAATGAAATCTTTGAAGATATTGAAAGAGGTATTTTCTTACTAGTTTGATCGGAGTAAGTCAATAACAAATGCTGATGCTTTTTTTGTAATTAAAAAGTTTTGTCATTCTATTAATAATAATAATAATACATTTGTGTAGATTCCACCACCTATAATTACATTCAAAGTAGAAATGAATTTAAATCAATGAGAAAAATAGCAAAAGACCTGCAATTTTACCTTCAAAATATGATATTTTCAATTAGGGTTTATCTTAAATTATACTAGTACATGAAATGATAGATTTTTCGTGGACTTTGAAAATGGATCATTTCAGCCTCCTCAAGTAACCTCTTCTAGCCTTTAATTGTTAATGCCAGAAAGTTATTATTTTACCTAACAAAATTCATTTAATCTTTGACCAATTTAACTTTCATAGATTATAACAAATTATTATGTGACAGAGCATTAGAACTCCAGTAACCAAGTTCTCTGATTTTACAGATAAAGAAACAAAGCTTCAGAGAAGTTAAGTGTATTCTTGATCACGCAAAACAAGGCAAATTCAGACGTATGATTTGCAAATTTTTTTTTTCTCTCTATGGGTTGCATCTTTGCTTTGTTAACTGTTTTATTTGCTGTGCAGAAGTGTTTTAATTTGATGCAATCCCATTTATTTTTACTTTTGTTGCCTGTACTTTTGGAGTCATAGCCAAAAAATCATTGCCTATACCAATATTATATAGCTTTTCTCCTATGTCAGGTCTTATATTTAAATCTTTAATGCATCTTGAACTGATTTTTATGTATGGTGTGAGAAAGCATCCAATTTCATTCTGCGGCATATGGATATCCTTTCCTCAACACTGCTTATTGAAGAATCTGTCCTTTCCCCATTGTGTGTTCTTGGCAACTTTATCAAATATTATTTGACTATAATATAAATGTGTGGGTTTATTTATGGATTTCTAATGCTATTCCCTTGGTCAACATGTTTGTTTTTATGCCAGGACCATGATTTTTTATTACAATAGCTTTTCAATATTTTTTGAAATCAGTAAGTGTGATGCCTCTGGCTTTGTTCTTTTTGCTCAAGATTGTCTTAGTTATTTGGGGTCTTTTATGGTTCCATACAAATTTAATAATTTGTTTTCTATTCCTGTAAAGAATGACATTGGAATTTTGATAAGAATTGCATTGAACAGATTGCTTCAGGTTGTATGGACATTTTAAAAATATTAAATGTTTCAATCCATGAACATAACCTATCTTTCCATTTGTGTATTCTTCAATATATTTTAATAAAATGTATTATGTTTACAATTATTATACAATAAAAATATGTTTTTAGAATTAATACAACTGTTTTTAAAATTTATGTCAGGGTATTCTTTCAGTTTCTAGCACAAAATGGACACCTAATCAAAACTCATAATAATAACAATGGGAAAAATAAAAACAAAATGTATATGTTAAAATAAACACACAGGAATATTTAGAAATATTTTAAGAAGGATAATGAAGAAGTAGCCATGCCAGGTATTACATAGAGTATAAAGTTACCAAAATTAGATTTATAATAGCATAAAAAGTAAGCAAAAAATCTGTGATAAAAATAGTTCAGAACAAATGTAAATGTATCAGAAATTTAGCAGGTAACACAACATGTTATTGAGGGAAAAATAGATTGGTCAATAAAATATTTGAGGTGAACCAATTTTTCCTGGAAAATAGCTAAGTTGAATATCTAGTTCTCTCTTTATATTAAAATAAATTCCAGATGGATTACATATATAAAGTAAAACTAAAAATATCAAATTACTTTAATAAAAAGTAAAAGATTATTTCATGGCATGAATATAGGAAGAGTCTATATATGGCATATATTCAAAGAAACCATAAAAGATCAATAAATTTAAATATATAAAACTAAAGACATTTTCTTAAAAGAATATAAACAGAGTTAAAGGACGCTAACCCTAACTACAAATAGATGAGAATACTTACATTATATAAAAGGATAAAATTTCTTAAATATACAAAGATTTCTTAAAAATCAACAACCCCATGTCCCACACACAAAAAACAACCTAATGATGAGTTTGAAGAGATTGTTCCAAGGAAGGAAATAAAAAACAGAATTTAAACAAATGTAAACTATTATTCCTAATAAGAGAAATAGAAATTAAAACAAGGTGCTGTTTTCACTTACGAGATTAGAAAAAATCCAAAAGTTTAATAAAATGCTGTGTCAGGGAGAAAGTAGAAAACAGGCACCCTCATACACTAATGGTATGAATATAAACTAACCAGATCACGTAGTAGAAATGTTTGCCGATATCTATCAAAATTTAAAATGCCACTCATTTCTAAGAAACTGTATCTTGCAGATAGACCTGCACGTGTATTAAAGTGTGTGCAATAATACTAATTTCAGCATTCTTTATACTGTCAAAAGATTAAAAACAATTGCATTATCCATCAAAAGGACTAAATAAATTATGGTACATTCATACATTTGTACCCATTTTTAAAATGTTCATTAACATAGATTCTTCCCTGAGTTTGATAGTAAGTTTAAAAAGCATGATGTGAATAGCATGCATCACACTATTGGGGTGTAGATGCTTAACGATACATAAATGCTGTAAGTGTATGCTTATATATTGGTAGAATACTTCTGGGATAATACATAAAAACAGCAATTTCCATTTAGAAAAAAAAAAGAAAGAATGGGATTGAAGTAAGAGTGGCATGTATTTCTCATTAGATTGTCTCCTGGTATGTTTAAAATTTTGAGTTATCTTTAGTAATGTAAGTAATGAAACATACTTGTTAAATGAATTTTAAGATTCTGTGACTTGAATGGGCATGGAAATAAGGATTACATTTGCTCATTCTGTTAATCACTTTAATACAAACACATCAACTAATTTTTACAGGACGTCTTATTTGTTGCCTTCTGCCAAATCCATCCACCTGTAATTTTTAACTTTTTCAAACTTCAGACTCATTCCATTCCAATGGGATGATACAAATTCCTAGCAGTGCCTAGGAGTATATCAGGAGTCCAATTTTGATCAGTGGGAAGGTTCTGAAATGTATTGCTCTCCCAAACTTCAGTATCCATTCAGTCTAGGTCCAGTCCATGTGTCTACACATATCATGCACTAGCCTGTACCCTTAGCCAAACAATTTTTTATAACTAGAAATCTGTTATAGTATAGCTATATACTATGGAATAGCAGACATGTATAGAATATTTAGTATCTAGTTTTATGTATGTAATATAAAATAAGGTGATAAATATATTTATGAATATTTTTTCGTGCTTCTTCTGTGGGGCTTAAAGTCTTGCCTTGGAAGATAATCCTAATTAGACAATAAACCCCAGCTGCAGATCCTACTGGAAAGATTAGACATTACTCCCAAGAATTTGCTCCCAAACACTGTTTACAGGACAATTAAAAACCTAAAATTATTCAACACGTTGCTCGCACTGATTCATTTGAATGGGTGTTCTCCACTCCAGGATTCTGTGATCAGGTTGAACACCACTATTTTTTTGGTAAGTCATTTCATTACTTTATGAATTATTAAAAGATTAAGTTATATATTAAAATAAGACACAGTGGATATTTTTATTACATTGATGATAAGATGCATCTCTATTTCAGAGATGAAATACAATGTGATGAAAGCACTAAAATAAAGGTAACTTTTGAAAAGATTCCACTCCCCTAGGAAGCTACCACAAGTGGCATTATATAATCAGACAGACAATTTGAACCCCACTGTTCGACTATATTATGTCAATATTTCTAAAGAAATCTAGTATGAAGAAATAGGAAAGATATAGATAAATACTTCATTGAAGCATTGACATAGCATTAGTCATAAAGAGGTTCAAACAGATGCTTGCAAATTGAACTGAAAATTCACTATTTTATATACATAAAATAAATGTATAAAGTCAACAAATTAAAGGAGAAACACTAATTAAGCTTAAGCAAAATATATGTAGAAATCTGGCAATGTATCTCAGGATTCTTTTTGTAAAATACTTCAATCTTGAAAAGAAATGGACCAAAACTTTTATTAAGGATTTAGGAAAAATTCTCTCAAATAAACACCAGGGATTTGATTTTGATAGTTGGTTTATAAAATGAAATTCATCCACTGAAAAACTGGAAAGTCATTACTCATTACAACTAGAAAACTCACATGCTGGTTTAGATGATGTAACTGTCTCTCAGGACTTAGCAAACTGGATCACAGATCATGCCTGTTTTTGAATTCAGTTTTACTGGAACATACCCATGCTTATTCATCAATCTATGATAGTTAGTTTTACGCAACAATGCAGGACTGAGTAGTTGCAAGAGCTCAAAAAGCCTAAGATATCTATAACCCAGCCCCTCACAGAAAATAATTCCTGACCCTAGTCTAGATTCAGTTATTAAGTTCTCCTGTTTTATGCATTTGAATGCTATATGTTGATAAAGCTCTAGATAAGTGTCTTATTACACAGCATAAAACAATGTATTTCTCAGTAATACTTATAAAAATAGAATTAAAAATATAAAATAAAGGGAATATAAATTTTAAAATATTTATCTATGAATCTTTACATCATTATGATATAATCTTTTATATTATGCATTTTCCTATTCTACACTTACAGAAAAATGTAAAAGATTTTAAAAATATACTTAAATATGCTAATTAACCCACCTTAAGATGGATTAATTGGCATATTTAATTAATTAACACCTTAAGGTGGGTTAATTAGCATATTTAAGTAGCATATTTAAGTGTATTTATATAATGTATACTTATATAAAACATATAAATATATTTAGCCTTTTCTGCATAATTATTATCATAATTATATTAATCATATCATTACACATGAAGTGGAACTTTATGACTTTTAAAGTAACTTGTAACCCTCTAGAATTCTATTTATTCATTGTCTTAAGTAAACAAGGTTTTACACAAGGTAGTTAGTATACACTAATTTGGAGTTGAGTGTCTATGCCTTGCAAAACCTTGAGTTGAAACACAAAATATACATTTTAAAAATAAGTAACAATACAGGATAGCCATGCTAAATGACATGCATGTTGCAACAGGAGAAATCAGTCACCACCAGGTAGGACACTCAGGAAGAGATGCTCACCGGAGACAGTGCTTAACATGAGTTGTGACTCGCTTTAAGACTTACACAAAGAAAACAAAAGATTTAAGCAAGAGAGAATAGTATAGTAGAAAAATAAACACATTCCTCAAGAATAAGCAAATGAAACATTGGTCTTGCTTCAGAGTTTTCCTTTTTAAAAAATAGTTCAGTTAGGCGGGCGCAGTGGCTCACGCCTGTAATCCCAGCACTTTGAGAGGCCGAGGCCGGCAGATCACCTGAGGTCAGGAGTTCGAGACCAACCTGGCCAACATGGTGAATCCCTGTCTCTACTAAAAAAAAAAAAAAAAAATGCTGGGTGTGGTGGTGGTGGCGCACGCCTGTAGTCCCAGCTGCTGGGGAGTCTGAGGCAGGAGAATTACTTAAACTCGGGAGGCAGAGGTTGCAGTGAGCAGAGATCATGCCACTGCACTGCAGCCTGGGTGACAGAGTATGACTCTGTCTCACCAAAAAAAAAAAAAAAGATCATTTAAAATTTTAAGCAATACATATATCATCTGAGAAACTAATGTTCAGATAGAATACAGACCACTCTAGGGGCACACAGCTCATAAGTGAATAAGGATTATTTAAAACTGGCACTCTGACTACCAGATGCTATCATATTTAAATAAGTCCAGTTTTGTTGAAGAGGTTTCAAAGAGAGGAGCAATAAGAAATGGGTTTGGAAATGTAAGAAGATCTCAGTCAGAGTGTGGAGGAATTTGAGGGCATAGCATTTACACCACAGGAATGGGGAAACTACTGACAATCTTTTTTTTTTTTTTAATTTATTTATTATTATTATACTGTAAGTTGTAGGGTACATGTGCATAACGTGCAGACTACTGACAATCTTAAAGCAAGAGAGTGAAACATCCATATGGGGAGATGGAGAAACAAACCACTGAAGGGAACATAGTCCCGTCTTTGAAAGCCTTTAAATCCAAATGTAGTGATGGCCTTTGTAAAAGTAAAATGACTTTTCTCTGTAATTCTTTAAAAATATATTTCTATTTGTAAGCTTATGCCAGTAGAATGATTACTTAGGATGACAAAGAGACCACCCACTACATTATGATCTGTCTTGGCAAGCTGGCAGTGTATTCGTATCATGTTAATTTTGCGGTTTGGTTTGTCCTTACAGGTCTTACAGGTCTTACTGGTGCTTATCAGTTCCTGGAGCCCCATCCTGAAAAGATCCTTTCAGATGCTGTCAGCTTATTATGAGGATAATTCACATCGAAGTGACCCGGGCCTCTAGTGCCAGGCCCTGCCTTGTTCCCTTGACCCATCTTATCTGAGGCCACTTGACATTAGTACAAGCTAGCACCACAATAAGAAAAATTTAAAGAAGAAACAGCTCAGCTACTCCAGAGCTCCATAAATCGTCAGTCTTGCTGCTGATTTTCCTCTATTTTTTTTTTCACCCCATTTGTGATCACTGCTTCCTTGTCTTCTTTGCTTTAATATAACCTCTGGTTATGCTGACCTGTCCAAAGTCCTCATTCTTTTAAAAGTAGGTCCCCAAACTCCCATATTTATTCTGATTCTTGAACCCAGTGGTGAGGTCTCCATCACTGTGTACTAAGCTTCTTTACATCACCTTCTTAGTACTAAGGCCTTGGTGCTAAGGTCCCATCCCCTACTCCTGGATAAACTGAAAGCATGTTTTATAATGCCATCTCTATTGAACTTTTCTTTTGAATTTTTTCATGGACACTTGTATTAGTCAGCTTTTCCAGTTATAATTGTGCATAACCAACAAGCCCAAACTTTCAGGCTTACACTGTCAGTCACACATGGACTTCTCATTCACGGGTGTGGGGATTGGCTGCAGTGGGTCTGCTCCAGGTTGTGGGTTGGGTACAGGTTTACTCCTTGTGTTTTCTTATTCTAGGATCTAGGTGAAAAGAGAAAGTTCCATCTGTGATGTGATAATGTCAGGGCAGAGTGCAAGAAAGATGAGAAGAAGCACATAATGCCTTTTAATATCATGCTTACAAAGCATGATCTCAATTCTGCACCTTCCATTTGTCAAAGCAAGTCATGTGACGAAGCCAAAAGCCAGTGGGATGAGAAACTTTACCGTGACCATGGGGAGTTCTAACAAGGGCAGAGAAGGAAGGAGAATTGTGAACAATCTACCACAATATATATAAGCTACTGAATTATGTAAAGGAGGAGGATGGTTTGTTGATGTAACATTAGAAGTTCAGATGGTTAATGTTTGCTCTGCACATGACCAAATAATCTGCTCTTTAAATACTTTCCAAATAAGCTTACTTGGAAAACATTTTACTCCATTTTTAGGTCTTGTACCTTTCCACAGAAATATGTTGAATATGAATTCAAGTCTGAAATCATAAGTAGTACTCACAGAAATGCAACTGATTATTTTTTACTTTTTGTTTGTTTAGTGTTGCTATTGCCTGCATTACCTGCTGTTCAACCCACATGCATTAATGTTTTTCAGTTTGATATTCATTTCTTCAGTAGAAAACAGTAAAACGTGAAAAGGTATCTATTTCTATTTCTGGGACATTTTATTATTTTATTTTTCATTAATAACATGATACTTTTTCTCTCAATCATTTGTTTTCAGCCAGATTCCTTTGTTAAAAACCAAGTTTAATTGTAGGTAATCAACCTATGAGTTTTGCACCAAGGGGAAGCACAAATAAATACTCTCTGCATTTTTTTAGATTAATTTTTCTTTGTGTGTGCTAGGAGAAGTAAGGGGAAGTTTGTTGTTTAATGAACAAGTTCATACAAATTCATAGACGTAAAATTCAAATGAACCTTAAGAGCTCACCAGCTTGATATCATGTTTCCCTCCCCACAACTGAATAGTATTGTCTCTTTTTACCTGAAACATAATGCACATCCTTCATTTGTTTGTGGTGACATTCTCCAACCTGCCAATATTTAATTCTTATCTGATTAAATAAAACAGAGGAGCATAAAAAGAAATGCTTATTTAAAAAGAGAAGAAAGAAAGAAAGAAAGAAAGAAAGAAAGAAAGAAAGAAAGAAAGAAAGAAAGAAAGAAAGAAAAAGAGAGAGAGAAAGAGAGAGAGAGAGGAAGGAAGGAAGGAGGGAGGGAGGGAGGGAAGAAAGGAAGGAAGGAAGGAAGGAAGGAAGGAAGGAAGGAAGGAAGGAAGGAGATGTCTCCATGACTGGCAAGCTTTCTTGTTTTCCTGTGTCCTGGCTAATGGACAAGGATATGTTTTAAAACTATATGATAGTCTTAAGCACATTTGTATTAACTTAGCTATTTTTAATTTACCATCAGAGTACTTTAGCTAGAAGTAATTATTCCAGAAAAATATTTGAAGAATGAGGAAAATGCACTGATTTATCCAATGACACATAAACTTAGAATCTCAGAATAAACCCTAAATCCTTTTAAACTGAATTTAAACCAAGAAAAACTTCTTTTTTTTTTTTTTTTTTTGAGACGGAGTCTCGCTGTGTCGCCCAGGCTGGAGTGCAGTGGCCGGATCTCAGCTCACGGCAAGCTCCGCCTCCCGGGTTTTTACGCCATTCTCCTGCCTCAGCCTCCCGAGTAGCTGGGACTACAGGTGCCGGCCACCTCGCCCGGCTAGTTTTTTTTGTATTTTTTAGTAGAGACGGGGTTTCACCGTGTTAGCCAGGATGGTCTCGAACTCCTGACCTCGTGATCCGCCCGTCTCGGCCTCCCAAAGTGCTGGGATTACAGGCTTGAGCCACCGCGCCCGGCCAAGAAAAACTTCTTATACACAGTGAAAATTAAACCAGAAATTGGCTTTGTGAAATGGTTACCATCAAATCTCCCACACTAAATTGTGTAACTTAATATATATTTCTTCTTATAGTCAAGAGTTGATTTTTACATGTTGAAGAACAAAAGATGTATTTTATTCAAAATTAATTCAGTCGCAGAAAATATAGATGCGGTATTTAAGAATACACACACACACACACACACACACACACACACACACACATTGGAAAGCTATCTAAGTCCTCTAAGTTTTGCCAAACTTAAAGGAAATAAATTTCTTAAATGATAATAGTTATGATAAAATATTGTTTTCTAGAAATAAGTGAAGGTAAACTCTCCTTATTTGGAATGAGAAAATTATGTTCTAGAATCTGTAGCTAATAAGCACACAAATAAGTGACTAATAATTATTCAAAAAGTGATATTTGTCCCTTTATTTACAGGAGCCCATGTGACTACATTTGAACATTTTTAAATAAGAAGTAGGATATAGACACATTTACCTTCTGTCTCTACCAAATCAGTAAACTTATTGAGATGCCTATAAATCTACTAATAGGGCATATGAGAGCTGCAGAATTAGGGAGAATCTGATAATCATTAAGTCACTTAATCAGTATTTTAAAAGTCACACATCATGATGGTAATAGCTCTTGTTTTTTGATCACCTGTTGTATGGAGGCACTGCACTAGACATTTTTTTCTGATCACTTGCAATCTTTGCAATAATCCAACAGATAAATATTATTATATCCATTTTATAAACAGGAAAGCTAAAATGAAATAAAGTAATTTCCCCAAATCTTTTAGTTAGTGTTTGACTCAAATTATTTCTTCTTTCTATTATACAATGAAACCTATAAAGGGGTGAATTATTAATTTCCTATTCCAATTTAGAAAATGTTAAATGTAAGATTTCTACGGCAGCTTGACGATATTTTGGGGATCTGACACCTCTCTGGTTGATGTATCCAAAAGCTCCCTTTTCATGTCAGTGCCATCTATTAGGTCTCCTGTCACAGGTCTAGATGCTAACATTGAACTATGAAAAAAAAACCGGTACATTAAAGTAACACATGAAATAAAGTGACAATTGCAGTCTTGTCTCCTCTGTGAAAAGATGCTATGAAAAGATGCGTATGTGTCAACCATTAATTCTATTAATTAAAAACAAGAAAGCATCTACCATATTCATTTCAGATCATATCAAGTGTTCATCATGCCCTTTACATTAGCTAGTCTATAAATAAAATGTGAAGATGCTTATATTGACTTGTTTCCATAGTGATAAAAGTCTTCCCTTGAGTTGTCAAGGCGATGTGCAGTAGCCTAGCAAATTGGACAAGCATGGGAGCTATTTGTCAAGTAATAGGTTAAAGAGAAGCCAGGATAATCCAATAAGGAATGATCTAGCTAAAATTAGAACCAAGAATCTCAGAATGTGAACATTTTGGTTTTAATGACCTGCTAACATTTTTCTCTTTGTGAAATAAATGTGAAACTATATTAAGAAAGCATAAGACAATGTGCACATCCAGTTGGCAAAGGCATGCTTATATAAATGATTTTTTTCTACAGTATAATCCTTTATTGTAGAAGAGAAATCAGACTTTTCCCACCTCTGAGGCTTAGTTGGGATGGGTGAATGGTTTCTCAACAAGTGTTATATTTGTTTAAAGGGTTTGACCTTGAAATCAACAGAAATCCTCAATTATGAAAATAAGAGAAAGTAATTTTTTGGATGGGTAGTGGCAAGAAAAATGTTGAAAAAACAAAATGCATTATCTCTCTTTCTTGAAAGAATTAAAAATGAATAATGCACCATCTTTTTTTTTTTTTTTTTTTTTTTTTTTTTTTTTTTGAGACGGAGCCTTGCTCTGTTACTCATGCTGGAGTGCAGTGGCACGATCTCGGCTCACTGCAACCTCTGCCCACCGGGTTCAAGCAATTCTCCTGCCTCAGCCTCCCAAGCAGCTAAGTAGCTGGGACTACAGGCGTGAGCCTCCACACCCGGCCCAATTCATTTTTAAATATCTTGACACATGACGCCTGTTATAACTGCTAGGGTAGTTGGAATCTGCCAGAAAACAAAACCAAAATAAATACACACACACACACACACACACACTTTTATTTCCTTCCTTGAGTTCTTCCAGCATCTTCATTTTGACATTAATAAGCAGGTTGAAACCATCAAATGAAAAAAGGCAAGGTTACCTTTCTTTATTTTCCAGAAACAATTTTTATAGCAACTTAATTCTGGCAGAATATGAGAAGAATACATGAGAGTCATATCCCTAAGCAAGTGCTATGAGAAGATGTTTGCAGTTCATGACCAAAGAAATAGCAGAATAAGGAGGTTATTCAACTACAAGCTATAAAATAGGCAGCAAAGGACTTCCTAGCTAAAGCTAAAGCTTTAAGTAACTTTCTAACAAAATCTCAAAAATAATAAAAAAGGAAAAAAAAAACCTCAGTGACAACACCTTAAACAACTACAATAACACAGAACTCTTCTTCAGCCCATAATAGGAGCAAAGCCTTATGGCATGAAGACTTTTCTGAAACATTCTCTTTGATAACACTTTTTTACTGGGCATTTTTTTTTCTTTTTTTATTATTATACTTTAAGTTCCAGCGTACATGTGCACAATGTGCAGGTTTGTTACATAAGTATACATGTGCCACGTAGGTATGCTGCACCCATCAACTCATCATTTACATTAGGTACTTCTCCCCAACACTATCCCTCCCCCAGCTCCCCAACCCCCAAAATGCCCCAGTGTGTGATGTTCCCCTCCCCGTGTCCATCTGTTCTCATTGTTCAGCTCCCACTTACGAGTGAGAACATGCAGTGTTTGGTTTTCTGTTCCTGTGTTAGTTTGCTGAGAATCATGGTTTCCAGTTTCATCCATGTCCCTGCAAAGGACATGAACTCATCCTTTTTTGTGGCTGCATAGTATTCCATGGTGTATATGTGCCACATTTTCTTTATCCAGTCTATTATTGATGGACATTTGAGTTTCTTCCAAGTCTTTGCTATTGTGAATAGTGCCACAATAAATATATGTGCACATGTGTCTTTATAGTAGCATGTTTTATAATCATTTGGGTGTATACCCAGTAATGGAATTGCTGGGTCAACTGGTATTTCTAGTTCTAGATCCTTGAGGAATTGCCACAATGGTTGAACTACTTTACATTCCCACCAACAGTGTAAAAGTGTTTCTATTTCTCCACATCCTCTCCAGCATCTGTTGTTTCCTGACATTTTAACGATCACCATTCTAACTGGTGTGAGATGGTATCTCATTGTGGTTTTGATTTGCATTTCTCTGATGGCCAGGGGTGATGAGGATTTTTTCATATGTCTGTTGGCTGCATAAATGTCTTCTTTTGAGAAGTGTCTGTTCATATCCTTTGCCCACTTTTTGATGGGATTTTGTTTTTCTTGTAAATTTGTTTAAGTTCCTAGTAGAGTCTGGATATTAGCCCCTTGTCAGATGGACAGATTACAAAATTTTTCTCCCATTCTGTAGGTTGCCTTTTCACTCTGATGGTAGTTTTTCTTGCTGTGCAGAAGCTCTTTAGTTTTATTAGATCCCATTTGTCTATGTTGGCTTTTGTTGCCACTGCTTTTGGTGTTTTAGTTATGAAGCCTTTGCCCATGCCTAGGTCCTGAATGGTATTGCCTAGGTTTTCTTCTAGGGTTTTTACGGTTTTAGGTCTTACATTTAAGCCTTTAATCCATCTTGAGTTAATTTTTGTATAAGGTGTAAGAAAGGGATCCTGTTTCAGCTATCTACATATGGCTAGCCCATTTTCCCAGCACCCATTTATTAAATAAGGAATCCTTTCCCCATTGCTTGTTTTTGTCAGGTTTGTCAAAGATCAGATGGTTGTAGGTGTGTGGTGTTATTTCTGAGGTTATTTCTGAGGTTTCTGTTCTGTTCCACTGGTCTATATATCGGTTTTGGTACCAGTACCATGCTGTTTTGGTTACTGTAGCCTTTTAGTATAGTTTGAAGTCAGGTTGCATGATGCCTCCAGCTTTATTCTTTTTGCTTAGGATTGTCTTGGCTATGCAGGCTCTTTTTTGATTCCATATGAAATTTAAAGTATTTTTTTTCCAATTCTGTGAAGAAAGTCAGTGGTAGTCTGATGGGAATAGCACTGAATTTATAAATTACCTTGGGCACTATGGCCATTTTCATGCTGTTGATTCTTCCTATCCATGAGCATGGATTTTTTGTCCATTCGTTGGTATCCTCTTTCATTTCGTTGAACAGTGGTTTCTAATTCTCCTTCAAGAGGTCCTTCACATCCCTTGTAAGTTGGATTTCTAGGTATTTTATTCTCTTTGTAGCAATTGTGAATGGGATTTCACTCATGATTTGGCTCTCTGTTTGTCTGTTCTTGGTGTATAGGAATGCTTGTGATTTTTGCACATTGATTTTGTATCCTGAGACTTTCCTGAAGTTGCTTATCAGCTTCAAGAGACTTTGGGCCAAGACGATGGGGTTTTCTAAATATACAATCATGTCATCTGCAAACACAGACAATTAGACTTCCTCTTTTCCTAATTGAATACCCTTTATTTCTTTCTCTTGCCTGATTGCCCTGTCCAGAACTTCCAATACTATGTTGAATATGAGTGGTGAGAGAGGGCATCTTTGTCTTCTTGTGTTGGTTTTCAAAGGAAATGCTTCGAGGTTTTGCCCATTCAGTATGATATTGGCTGTGGGTTTGTCATAAATAGTTCTTATTATTTTGAGATACATTCCATCAATACCAAGCTTATTGAGAGTTTTTAACATGAAAAGCTGTTGAATTTTGTTGAAGGCCTTTTCTGCATCTATTGAGATAATCATGTGGTTTTTGTCGTGGGCAATTTTCTTTAGTTATTTATTCATGCCAGTGGTTTGGCATTGATATGATTTATCAGTCTTGTAGTTTACAGTTAATATTCAGGCAAATTTTCAAATGTGTCCAATAGAAATACAATGGACATGTGTGATTCCGTCTGCCCCGTATTCTACATCCCCTTTACTGGATAACAGCAGGCACTTTGTTCACATTTTTTCAGACTATGTGATCCTGGTGAGCTGTCACAATTCCCTGCACACCTGACCACCATTGCCCTACAAGTGGTGGACCCATGACCCAAGCCTGAGCAATTAGAATCTTCTGGAGATTTATATATGGTCAGTGGGAGCAAAGAGCTCTCTCACACCTCTGTGGGCTCTAGCTAAGGTAATGTTAGCCCCCACCATCACCTTCTTCTGCCTTCCTGGAGGTAACTATCTGGATTAGGAGAGAATGAGCCAATAATTCCTAAGAAACAGAGCCAAGATGTAAGAGAGATAGGAGAGTAGGAGAGTCAGTAACACTATTTGAGTCCCTGGATGTAGTCTCACATGAGACTAGATTTAAGTTTGTCTTTTTATTATTATTATTGTGGTAAGAATGCCCTAAGATGAAACCTACCTTTTTGCCAAATTTTGAGTGTACAATAATTTATAAGCAGCATGAAACAATACAGTGTTGTTAACTATAGGCATAGTTTTGTACAACAGATCTCTAGAAGGCAATCGTCCTCCAGAAGTGAAACTTTATATCTACTGAATAGCAACTTCCCATTTCACTATCATAGCCGCTCAAACACCCTTCTACTCTTTCCTACTGCATTAGTATATTAGATACTACATATAGGTTGAATCATGCAGTATTTATCATCTTTGACTGGCTTACATCACATAGCATAACGTCCGCAAGATTCATCCATATCGTCACATATGGCAGGATTTTCTTCTCTTTTAAGTCTGAATAACATTTCATTGTATTCGTATACTACATTTTCTTTATCCACTCATCAGTCAATAGACATTTAGGTTATTTTCACATGTTTGCTGTTGTGAATAATGTTGCAGTTAATGTGGGAGTCCAAATATTTCTTCACGATCCTGATTTCAATTCTTTTGTGTAAATATTCAGAATCACTAGATCAGATGGTATTTGATATGTTTTGGCTCCATGTCCCCACCCAAATCTCATCTTGTAGCTCCCATAATTTCCATGTGTTGTGGGAGGGACTCAGTGGAAGATGATTGAATCATGGGGGCAGGTCTTTGCCGTGCTGCACTCATGATAGTAAATGGGTCTCATGAGATCTGATGGTTTTAAAAACATCTCTGTGCAAGCCCTCTCTTTGCCTGTTGCCATCTACATAAGATGTGACTTGCTCCTCCTTGCTTTCCGCCATGATTGTGAGACCTCCCCAGCCATGTGGAACTGTAAGTCAATTAAGCCTCTTTCTTTTGTAAGTTGCTCAGTCTTGGTGTGTCTTTATCAGCAGTATGAAACTGGACTAATACAATATTTCCATTTTTAATTTTTTGAAGAACCTCCATATTGTTTTTCACAGCAGCTGAAGCATTTTACCTTCCCACCAACAGTGTACAAGGGTTCCAATTTCTCCACATCTTTGCCAACACTTCTCAGGTAAGAAAGATAATAGATTCCATTATTTTCATTGTTGACTTTATTTTAAATTAGGTTTCTTCCATTTGAAGATCCCTGTGGCAAAATAATAAAATAAAATGAAAATTTCTTTCTGAATTGTGAGTACTCAAGGTAAAATCTATAGAAATTATATTCACATAGCAGCATATAATTTCTCTTGGATACATTTTTTTCTCAGTTACTGTTATTTTATTTTGCATGGAACAATTTGCCTAGTTTCATCTTCAGTCTTTAAATAAGGTCAAGAAATACTCTCGGCAAATGTCCTTAAATACATCAATATTCTGTCTCCTTTGATTAAGCACTTAGAAATATTTGAAATAACTTGGCAAGGTGATAGGCTGTTGTTATTTTTACCCACTGATTCACCCTGAATACAGAAGTTAAAGTGACGTTTCCTTGTCAAAATAATTTTGGGCTTCATAGAAGACAATGACTTGAAGGGACTGAAAATTTTAGACTAAAGATTTAAGCTTTCATGATGGACAGAGGAAGTGAAGGAAGAGGGGAAAGGAGGGAAAGGGAGGGGAAGGGAAGAAAGGGATGGGAGGGAGGGCATGGGGAGTGGGGGAGAAGAGGAGAAGTCTTAAATAATCATTGAATTCTGTTCTTCTTCTGGTATTTCTTATCTCAACAAAGGTCACAATCCCAATATATTTCTACAAAAACAAAAGAAAGCACTATTTTGGGATCCTCCTTCATCTCCTTGTTGCCCTCGCTTAATCAAGCACCAAGTCCTATAGCTCTAACTTGAGCTACATCACTGATAGTGGCGCTACCCTAATTCTGGTCACTATCATCTTTCATGGGTTACTGCAAGAATCTCATGACTAGTCCCAAGGTCTCTTTTCTTACTTCCGTTAGCATCACCTAACCTATTCCCTACTCTTCAGCCAAGATGAGCATTATAAAATGAAAATCTGATCATGTCTATTTCAAATCCTGCAATGACAAATGCCTGGCATATGCCATTAAATAGCCTCTTTACCTTTTTATCTTCTATCCCTCCTTAAGGAATCAGCTTGGTGTCACTTATTAAGGAAATCTTTTTCTAGCAGCCTAAGCATAAGCTAGATGCTTTTCTGATTTACTGGTCTACTAGATAACTTATCACACTTTATTATAATTGTCTGTTTACTTTTTCCCCAGTATACTATAAACTGCAAAATGATAGGGCATTTTTAAAATTTTGTTAACTATTATTTACTTCTGGTAGTAAAAATCTAGTATATACAGTCAGTATTCAACAAATATTTGATGAGTGAATATATAAATAAAATTTTCAGTGTTTCTTTTGTCATTTAATATAATCTGAAATTGGACAGCATGTACTCAAGGAAAATTAACATTAAGCTCAAGAAAAATACCTTTACTTGCATTGAGCTTCCATAGTAATATGATGTTTCTACATATTAAATTAAAAAGTGACTCATCATTTATGTATCAGTCAACAAGACTGTATTGATTTGGTAGAACGGTCAGCATTTGGTATTAATCATCTCTAATTATATAATCAACCTGATACACATATATATATACACACACACACATACACACACACACATATGTCTGTGTGGTTGTGTGTGTGTGTGTGTATCCTTGAAGAAAGAAAAGAAAAATATAGTCTAGAACAGCATTCAACAACTATCTTTCCATATCCAAATCTAGAGATGTAGAGAAATGGTGATAATATATATGTATAGGCATCTGTCAACTTTTCCAAAGAAAATTTTACTAGATTTAGAGTCTAGTCTATTTTAGGATAAAAGAATGAAGATATGCTCCTTTACAGACACCTGGTCTCCATTTCCATGGACATTTGATTAATTAGGCTTTCTCATACTCTTTTTTTTTTTTTTTTTTTTTGGTAGAGTTAAGTGCTTATTAAACCCAAATCTGTTCTGTGCTGGTGACTCTGTCCAGTTAGAAGCAACATTACAGCCAAGCACTGTGGCTCACACCTGTAATCCCAGCACTTTCGGAGACCAAAGCAGGTGGATCATCTGAGGTCAGGAGTTCGAGACCAGCCTGACCAACATGGAGAAACCCTGTCTCTACTAAAAATACAAAATTAGCCAGGCGTGGTGGCACATGCCTGTAATCTCAGCTACTCCAGAGGCTGAGGTAGGAGAATTGCTTGAACCCGAGAGGCAGAGGTTGTGGTGAGCTGAGATCGCACCATTGCACTCCAGCCTGGGCAACAAGAGTGAAACTCCATCCAAAAAAAGAAAAAAAGCAGCATTACAAACACTGATCTGCTCCCTCTCAACATTCTGTAGAGACTGAAAGTGTGATTAAAATGAACGTAGACAGAGACCATAGTTGTCCCCATGAGTTATTCTCCTAGCAAGATGTATCAATTCCTCAGCCTATGAATGTAAGACTCATCTCTCTAAAGTACCACTTCCATCACATCCATCCCTATAATAAAAATATTCAACAGTGACCTCTTCTTTATCAGAGTAAATCTGAATTACTTGTGTATTTAAAACAGAAGTACTGATGGAGGTTTAAAAGGAATAAACTATCACGAGTGCATGAAAAGAGAATCATAAAGAAAAAATTCCCACGAAATTCAGAAATTCTAGAGGTCATAGAAAGATATTTTATTTATGCTTGAAACAATAAAACAAACAAGAGTACTGGGCTCCCAAGAGTACAGGGTTGCTTGAGTCTGCAGCCACTGTTTGGGTGGCTATAGCTGTGCCCAAAGTGGGTGAGGCTTCTGCCTGCTTCATGGACTGGGAGGCCCAGGTCTGTGGCCATGGTTTGGGTGGCTGCAGCTGCACCAGTGAGGGCTGGGTTCCTGCCTGCTCCAGGCCCCTCAAGAGCACAGGGAGGCTTGGATCTGCAGCCACAGCTTAGGTGGCTGCAGCCGCACCCAGTAGGACGGGGCTTCTGCCTGCTCCATGGAGCGGGAGGCCGGAGTCTGCAGCCACGGTTTGGGTGGATGCAGTGGCACCCAGAAGCGCAGGGATCTTGCCTGCTCCTGGATGCCCAAGAGCACAGGGAAGCTTGGATCTGGAGCCACAACATGGGAGGCTGCAGCCCCACCCAGGAGGGTGGGGCTCATGCCTGCTCTGTGGAGCAGGAGACCTGGGTCTGCCGCCACAGTTTGAGCAACTGCAGGGGCACCCAGGAAGCTCCTACCCCAACTCGAAAGGGGCAGGGATCCTGCTTGTCACCAGCTCCTGCCAGCCACACTGATTGTGCAGCTCTAGTGGTGCCTCCCTGCTGCAGCTGGCACAATGGCAGCGGCAGGGTATCTGGTGCAGCTACTGCTATTAGTGGAAGTGGGTTTTCCCATGCTGTTCTTGTGATAGTGAATAAGTCTCATGAGATCTGATGGTTTTATAAAAGGGAGTTCCCCTGCACACACTCCCTTGCCTGCTTCTATGTAAGACGTGCTTTTGCTCCTCTTTCACCTTCCACCATCATTATGAGACCTCCTCAGCTGTGTAGAACTATGAGTCCATTAAATCTCTTTTTCTTTCTTTTTCTTTTTCTTTTTTCTTTTTTGGAAACAGAATCTCTCTCTATTGCAAGGCTGGAGTACAGAGGCACGATCTCAGCTCACTGCAACCTCCGCCTCCCGGGTTCAAGCGATTGTCCTGCCTCAGCCTCCCGAGTGGCTGGGAGTACAGGCATGTGCCACCACGCCCAGCTAGTTTTCGTATTTTTAGTAGAGATGGGGTTTCACCATGTTGGCCAGGATAGTCTTGATTTCCTGACCTCATGATCTGCCTGCCTTGACCTCCCAAAGTCCTGGGATTACAGGCATGAGCCACTGTGCCCAGCCAAAGCAAAATCTTTTCCTTTATAAATTACCGAGTCATGAGTATTTCTTCATGGCAGTACGAAAATGGACTAATACACCACATCTTCTAATTACTTGTACTAAATAACTTTGGAAGGGACAGTTTCTAAGGTCAGTAATGGTTCTCCAACAAGCTATTTGTGTATCTGAACTCCTACAACAGCATGAAAAGATATCACACCTTTATGGAAGGACATGTGATCTTTTCAGAACTAATCTTATATTGGAAAGCCACTTCTGCTTCAGAACAAGACAGAAATAACTTTCTGTTGATATAACCATCACAGAAATAGCAAAATACCTGTGCTTCAGAGTTTAGCACTGAAGTCATTCAAATTAATGTAAAGAGATTATAGTATTCTTCCATTCATTTTTGGTACATAAGTCTCCTGGACTAGTTTCAAAATTTGATTGTGATCTAACTCAACCTAACTTGACATCTCTCTCCTGCTCCTCTTCAGGAACTTGCTGATTCATCCATATACTGGTGCACAGTGAACGTGATACTTCCTGTTGCTATGGAATTGATGACTAGGGCTCACAGCAAAGGAAAGAGTCACAGCACTTCACCTTTTAAAGAGAAGCTCAGACATGAACTATTCTGCCATAATCTGTATAGTCTATCCCCAACACAAACACACACACACACTTCCTCTCTCAAACACACACACACACACACACACACATGCACGCACAACTTCCAAATCCATTTAAGCCAGAGATTAGGAAAGGAGAAGAGGGAATTGTCAGTGCTAAGTCCCAAATATAGCAGTATGTATGGTGGATTTTCCTTTCAAACCTCAAGCCAACATTGAATCAAAGAGAATCAGTCACAGAGATTGAGAACTCCCTCAAGAAGGTGGCAATGTCACCTCTTTCCAGTGTGGAAATTCTACTAACCCAAACAATTTGCCAGACAAGCAGTTCTGCTACTTCAGTAGAATACAATACTAGTATCTGGATTTGAGCCAATCTGGTGGTACCTGGTCCAAGAGCCAATGGGCAAGGAGCTCCAGCGGCAAGAGGCTGGGTGAGAAGGTGGAAGATTGTTGAGACAAAAATGGAAGAAACACCCCGTTTCCTCAACCACTATCTCCACAGCAATGAATGCCTCCTAAAGAACTCTCTCATGTGTTCCATGGGAGACTCAGCATTTGAATGTCTGTTCCCAGAGATTCTAGGGTGCTGACAGCCACACAGTGATATCCAGAGAAAGAGCAGCAACCAAGAGGTGATTCATGTGAAGCGGAGTAGGTGGAGAGTAAACATCAGCTGTTATTAGTGTATCCTTGGGATTTTTTCCAGTTCTGATGGATTCAGAAAGTATTTAGCAAGTGGTGACATTAAATATCACTAATGAGTAATTAAATGAGGACTTAAAAATCTGATATATATTCTGAGATACATGTTATAACTCTCAAAGTCTGAGATTCACTATTTCTGCTTGAGATTATGGAGAATATTTACTGTCACCACAAAATATATATCACTGCATATAACATTTTAATATTATTAAATTAAATGTAAGTTCAATCAGAGCGTTTGAAATCACTGCCTTTGAGTATTACTCCTTGCCAAGAATTTTGCCATGCAGCAGAGCTTTAGTCAGCTCAAATTAAGGATGGTTCATAATTTCACCAATTTGAAAGCTAAAATTTAAGATAAAAAGTTGTAATTCACTTAAACATTTCAAGAGGTGATTGATTAAGTAATTATGATCATGCATCACTTAACTACAAGGATATGTTCTGAGAAATGCATCATTAGGCAATTTCATCGCTGTGCAAACATCATAGAGTGTACTTACACAAACCCAGATGGTATAGACAGCTACATACCTAGGCTATATGTTCCTAAGGCAATAAAATTGTACAGTATTTTACTATACTGAATATTACAGGCAATTGTAACACAATGGTAAGTATTAGTGTGTCTAAATCTATGTACATACAGAAAATGTACACTACAAACATGTTATTATAATCTTAGGACACCACAGTCATATATTTGGTTCATCATTGATGGAAATGTCATTATGTAGAGCATGACTATACATCCTTTTAGATCTTAAAGTAGTCGTTTTCATGCAGTTTTGCCAATAAAAATTAAAGAAACTACATTTTAAATCACCTCAGTTATACCCTCCAATTACTTTAAAGCTTGTGTACTTACGTAGTACAATTCAAGTTTTCTTAAATAACTAAGTTAAAATAAAGGAGTATTAGAAAACTAGAAAGTATTTAGGTATATTTTCATGACATATTTTAATAACCTTATTCATTTAAATATATTACAAAAGAACTTTCATACTAATGTCTCAGGAGTGTATAATTTTAAACATTTTTAATTAATGTATTATCTCACTTTGCTTTTCTAGTCTTTTGAGTAATATCCAGCTAATTGCTAGCTTTAAAGGTTGTCAGTCACTTAGTCTCAATCTCATAATAACCCAACACCAAGCAGAATTGGATTCATTATCAAGTAACTTAAAATAAGTACAAAAGAGTGAGGTCTTTGCTGTTCCATTTAGAACATGGAGTGCTGTGCGTTGAATGTCAAAACTTAATCCCCAATGCAACAGTATTGGCAGGTGTGGCTTTTCGGAGGTAACTGAGTCATAAGGGCACCACCTTCATAAACGGGATTAGGTTTATTAGGTTTAAAAGGGCTCGTGGAGGCAGTTTGCTCCTTTTTGCCCTCTGACCCTTCTGCCATGTGAGGGCATAGTGTTATTCACCTCAGGAAGATGCAGCATCAAGTTGCCATCTTGGCAGCAGAGAGCAGTCAGCATTAGACAACAAACCTGCCAGCATCTTGATTTTGGGCTTTCCAGCCTCCAGAGCTGTGAGAAATAAATTTCTGTTTTTATAAATACCCAGTCTCCAGTACTGTATTACACAGCACAAAGCAGAGAAAAATGTGGAGTACGAGTAACTGCAGCACCATTATATTGTCATATATCAGTAGGAAGCACTGATTGTCAGAGAGAGCCAATAGAGATCTCACTTTGTAAAATCAAATAAGGTGTACTTATCTAAAAGAAGTTAAAGTAGACAATGAAGGTTTACAGTTTAGCATCCCAATCCTCACTAGGGGGTACATGTTTATAGATTATAGTATCTGAACAAGCACCAAATCAGACCTTTGGAAGCTTCATTTCCCCATTCAAGCTAAGTCTGACATTTTTAAGTCTCTTAACAATCTGCATGTAAGCCAGACTGAATATATACCAGGGACTGCTTCATTTCAGCCAAGTGTGTGCTATCAATCTTGATGTTATAAAACATACTTGGTTGCAGTGCCATGGTTCAGCATCACACTCACATTCCCCACGATAACACATCCTGGTCCTGGCACTGTCCTGAACGTAGTTTCAGAATGAGAAGCAGGGTCAGATGTCTCTGGGAAACAGGCTGACAGGCTCTTAGACTAGCAATAAGGCTTATAAGCTCCCCTAAAATAGTAATAAATATTCCCATGACAATTTCTCCATACCTTCCCCAAGCTCTATCTTCTTGGTTAGCTAAGAGACCCTCCAGGATACACTGATGTTCTAAGGCCAATAAGATCACTGTCATTTCTTCTACTAATTTACAATTATACGTTTTTAAAATAAAGTCTGTTTACATTCTTACAGAAGCAATGTAAACAATGAAGAAAATCAAAGTACTTGTGAAAACATGAATGATAAGTACTCCATTTTGTTATTACAAAGGGCTAAATAGGCTAGTTTATTCTTGCCAAACTAAGATGCAAGCAATTCAAACAATTATTTTTCACAGAACAATAAATAATACACATTTAATATGCACAATTATTTCATTTCATTTCCATTGTCATTCAATTATAATAATCTCAGCTATTTTCTAAAATAGGTTCATTTATATTTTAAATAATTACATGTGTGAAACCTCTGCTCTGCATCGTACAACTTTTTACAGGTCTATCACAGACTATAGATATTGTTGTTATTACTCCTAAATTTTTAACTCTCAGGCAGAAGGTATCAACTATGTCCTATGAAAAAGTCATTTAGAGTTGGATGTACTCACTGAACTTTATGTGTAGTCACACTTAACATTGGCACATTATTCATAGAAATTCTCCCCACAGAACTTCATATTACAATTATTTGTCACAAAATTGTTATAGACACCTTCACTATTACATATAATGTTTCATTTGTTTTAATTTAATTTTACTTTTTTGAGAAAAAGTCTCCCTCTGTTGCCCAGGCTGGAGTGCAGTGGCACGATCTCGACTCACTGCAACCTCTGCCTCCTGAGTTCACGCCATTCTTCTGCCTCAGCCTCCTAAGTAGCTGGGATTACAGATGTGTGCCACCACGCCCAGCTAGCTTTTGTAGTTTTAGTAGAGATGGGGTTTCGCCATGTTGGCCAGGCTGGCCTCAAACTCCAGACCTCAGGTGATCCATCCACCTCGGTCTCCCAAAGTGTTGGGATTACAGGGGTGAGTCACTGCACCCAGCCTTAATTTGATTTTTGTAAGGAAGAAACTTTATGGTGTTGGAAAATCTCTATCCAGTAGGTCCTGGTGAACTGCCCTGCTACTAGTCAGAGATTTTGAGATATTGTATAAATGCATCAACACAGGGAAAATAATGACAGGTGGAGAACAGAAACAGTGATTACAGGAAAATCTCAAATAGTGGAAGGATGAAAGCATGGAAGAAAATAGCTCAAAGAAAATATCCTGGTATTTCACCTTTTCTTGACACAAAGTATTACATCTGCTTTTGGATTCAACTGATTAACACAAGCTTCTATAATACCTGCCATATTCCTGTGATGCAAGGAAAAAGTAACAAGATTAAATATTTAATGAGAGAGACTAAAAATAGCATTCTTCTCCGCTTAAAAGCAAAAATAATAGCATCTTTTCCTTTTCAGTCTTCTCAGATGCTTTTTTCCACTGATATAAATTCTACATAAAATATGGATGCATTTTGGGCAGAGGGAGAGATTGAATGAAGAGACTTGGTCTGATGTGTGAAAAATGTAAACAAGGTCTAAATGATTAATCTGTAGTACTTCAACTCATTTTGTTCATTTAATCTGATATCACAAAAGGATAATTTTCATGCACTAATGACAGATGTCACTATAGTGTAAATATTGGCACTCTTTACCTCAATCATAGAGTACTCTTCAAGTGTCAAGAACCTAACAAGACACACAAAAATAAGAAATCAGGTTTTTTAAATTTTTCTAGATTAAAATTCTTTCTTCTCTATGATAATATTTTTAATTTAAAAATTCACTTATACTAAAATTTATGTAAGTTTATATTGACATAAAATTAATCTCATTTAAAAAGGAATTATAGTGAAATTTCACCCATACCACAGGGTATAGGTTCATTTCTCCATGTTCTGCCCTGTTAAGTACAACTATAAATATTGACAATAATGCAAGAAACAATCAAAGGAGAAATCTGGAAAGTAGAGAGAACTGGTTAGGAGCAGCAGGACTAGAGGAGGAACATAGCCACAGGTCATTTTATGTCCCCCTCACCCTCAAAAGAAGGCTCTCCAGGCTTGATGTTTTCTGACTCCCAATCTAACAACAGAAGGCAGCCCAGGCAGACTTGTTCCTCTCCTGGACCGAGAGGCTGCTGAAAACACCCAGCAAGAAATTCTTCAGAGGCGGTGCTGACCGGAAGTTACCAGAGGCAATGCTATCTTTCCTCATGAGCCTGAGACCTTCCACATCCCAACCCAGAGATGCTGGACAGCCAGGTTGCAATGGCAAGAGGAAACTTGTCCCAATAAGCAGCCTTTCTCAGGAAGCTCCATGGTTCTCACTGTCCAGAAAACATTTTCTCCCATGTAGAGATACCAGGTGGCCAGTGGCACCAGCAAAGAGAATCAAGTTTCCACAAGTGACCCAACCTAGAAAACACTTTTTGTCACTGTGCAGGAGGCCTCCTTCCCCTAGCTAGAGGCATCAGGCAACCTGACCTGGGGCGCTCCTTCCACCCACTCAGGAAACGCCACAGGGACTAGTGGGATCCGCAGTGGCACCAGGTAAACTAAGCGGATCAAAATAATAACACAAAGGCTCTGAAAAGAAAAATGTTGACCTATAGCCCACAACAATAGGTCAAGCCCTGCATGGAAAATCTAAACAGGGTGACTGCCTGCTAAAATAAAAGAATCTAAATGGGACCCAGAGTCTGCTTTCATCCAATCCCTTCAATCTTGTTGCCATTTACTCACTTGGATGGCTTCTGTCTAAAATGCTGTAAGAGGGTCTCACAGAGAAGACCCATTTAAAGGAACCAAATCATTCTGTACTCTGTCTGCACAAATCAGAGATAAGTTTCATAGAGGCTTTAGGGTGCCGTCCTGAGAGCAACAGAGAAAGAAAAAAAAAGGAGAACAGAATCCTTGCATCATCCATTGCAAGAGAGATTTTTCTTCTTATATTGAGGTCATTTATTAAATTGACTATCTTACTATTGGCTAAGTGCAAAGAACACCCGATTTACCTAAGTGTAGTAAATTGCAGTATTTCATTTTTTTTTTAATTAGTGAATCTATTTTTATGGCCTTAATTTTTTATGATGGAAAATTTAGATTGTATCTCCAAATACTCCCTCACCAAATTTAGTATTTCTCTATTTCTGGGATATTTTGCACTTAAAAGCTATTCTATTGCAAATGTGTTTAGCCAACTGCATTCAAAGCATACAATAGACTATCACTATATAGGGAACGGGCCAGGCGTGGTGGCTCACACCTGTAATCCAAGCACTTTGGGAGGCCAAGGTGGGCGGATCACTTAAGTGTGATTTTAAGACCACCCTGGCCAACATGGTGAAACCCTGTATCTACCAAAAATACAAAAATCAACTGGGTGTGGTGGTGGGCACCTATAATCCCAGCTACTCGGAGCTACTCGGAGGCTGAGGCAGGAGAATTGCTTGAATCCAGGAGGCAGAGCTTGCAGTGAGCCGAGACGGTGCCACTGAACTCCAGCCTGGGTGACAGAGTGAGACCCTGTCTCAAAAAAAAAAAAAAAAAAAAAAAGAATATCACTGTATAGGGAATAGATAATTTCTAAAAAGCTATGATTTTGTATCATCCAAGAGCAAATTATTAATAAATTTATTTAAATGTTGGTCATTCACCTTACTGCTTTATTTTGTATTTCAAATAAAATAAAAGAGATTTTCTTTCTATAATGTGTCATGACATTTAATATTTGGTGATTTCATTCATTCATAATAGTACAATATAGAATAAGCCATTAACATATTTAAGAGAGTCATGACACCATCTTTTACTAAGAAGGAATCTACTTTACCTTGAATTCTAATGCCTCTGTTTTCTCCTCAAAACACTCAATCCCTTTTTCTTTTATCTTAACAAATTATTAAGTTAAAGGATGTAAGTATATAACATTTCTGCTACAATAGAAAAATTCATCTTGAATTTCATACCAAGATTTCTGTAAATACTTAACCTTGGGCAAATAAGTGTAGCAGAACTGCAATGAACATATCATCACCTAATCAGTGATCTACATGACAAAAAGATGCTTCACTTTATGTAATTGAGTTTGCTATGGAACATATCACAAAGGAAGGGTTAGCAAGATAATGAGCCTTTAAAATCCTTCAAAAGCTTGCATCGCTGAATGAAAGCCAAGATACTACTTGCTTTATCGATTGCCTTTATTTGGAATTTATACTCCACAAGCAAATTGGCTCTATCATATATGTTACGGCTTTGACTTATAATTTATATGACTACACTAACTATCACTCCAACAATGTGTGTTTGTGAGATGGGGGAGGGAGGCAGCATGAATTACCATAATGAGTCTGTCCATGTGAGGACCATTTATTCTGGCAGGATGCTATCTGTGTTCATAAGGTCACATGTCAAGTTCACAGGAAGGTCTACCTATTGAAGGTAAATTATGGGAAAGACATGTGCCCATTTCACCCATAGACTGATAGGTAAAGTTGCAGTCCTGGCCCTGTGTTTGCAAGGGCCTCAGCTATTGTCACAAACAGACAAGCAACATGATCTTGAGCTACTTTGGGTTAACACAGAATTCCTGGGTAACCTTATGAAATAAAAATGCACATGCCGTTTATGTTTTATAAGGGTGCCCTGAATAGGTGGCGATAATGTCTTCTTCATCCTGCACCCTGCCTGTCACTGGAGGCAAGTTAGTAGACAGTTCCCTGTTCTGCAATAAGAGCATAAGGGCACTGGCTCCACCCATAGGATCTAATGGGAAGACAAGGAGTGCTCTTCTTTTGCCAGCATACAACCACAGCCCAGTGAATAAACCATGGTGTACGAATGCATGCTTCCTAAAATTCCTAACATTGTGAATCAACTTTGGGAGCCCAGTGAAGGAAGACATGAAAACAGACTTCCACGCAAATCTATCCCATAGCCATTTTATCTTTTTTGCCCCCCAATTATTCCTCTTAAATATACCTCTTCCAAAAACCTTTTTCTTTCACTATGTTTACAATAACAAATAAAATTAATCTTCAGATATCTAGGTTCATTTCCCTCTTATGGCTTGCAAGTGGTGGAGCTGGGCTATGGGTAGGTAAACTATCATGGGTAAGCTACTTTACTCATTCATGCTTCAATTTTCTATTTTGTAAAATGAGAATGGAAGAGCATTTACTTCATAGGTTTGCTCATGATAATTAAATTGGTAAATTATGAGAATTCCATAGGACTTATTTCATAATGATCAATAGCCACTATAAATATGATTATTATTTAAATAGGTTTTCAAATCTGACCAATACTGTAAAGACTTAGAAGCAATTAAGTAGAGAGTCTATAAGGGAAAGAGGCATATAATTCTAGATAATTATCATGTAAAATTCTATTGAAAGATGCTATTTCCCATGAGCCCAATGCTTTAAAAATAATTATACTAAATAATTATTGATTTGTTAAGGTGACAGGAACTCTACCTTTTTCTTTCTACCATTATCTTAGTCAATTCAGGCTGCTATAACAAAGTACCATAGATGGGATGATTTATAGACAACAGAAATGCATTTCTCACAGTTCAAGAGGTTGGAAGTCCCATATCAGGGTGTCATTCTGATTGGGTTCAGGTAAGAACCCTCAGGTTGTGGATCGCTGATTTCTTGTGGTATCCTCACATGGCCGAAAGAGGGCCAGCTAATCTATGGCCTCTTCTTTAAAGGACACTAATCCCATTTATGAGGGCTCCACCCACATGACCTCCTAAAGGCCCCACTTCTAAATACCATCACAATGGGATTAGGGTTTCAACATATGAATTTGGAGTAAACACAAATATTCAGTTCATCCCAGCCATAAAACCAAAACAATTAGGCATATTTTATGCTGCCTGAAATGAGCCTTAAATATGAATTATTAAAATTTGATTCATGGCACATAGAGAGGAAAATATAATCACTAGAAAATGGATGGCTTCATTAAAAAATAAGTTTGAAAAACATAGATCAAGTATTGGTATGAGAAAACAAGTTTAAAATAATTGAAAGTGGTACAGTGTTGAGTGTAGGCAATGGCTTTTAAAAGGTTTAGATCTTGTTCCCAACTGCATATTCGAGACTCTCAGATTATATTTTCTCTTGATAGTCTCCGACGTATGTGCACAGCAAAAGGGGAATGAAAGATGCCTAATAACAGCATAAAAGTATCAAACACTTTCTCCCCATTCCACTATTTTACTTAATCCTGAGGGAAACATTATGAGGTAGAAATGATTATCCTGATTCTAAAGTTGAAGAAACCTGGATAATTTGCTCAAGATCATATAGCTGAAATTTAAAATCAGGTTTTTCTTTATCGAAAGCCTATGCGTTTTCTTTTCACTACCATGTGATGCCATTTATATGCCATTACCTGGGAAGATTCTTGAATGAATTATGTTTTAAAAACATTTATTGGCATTTAGAATAAGGAATCTGATCATTATAAGTCAGTTTGTTGTCTCCAAGGAAAAGTAATTCAAAACAATTTTTACTTGCTTGTTTTCCAAGGATGCTGGAAATGTTGAGCAGGGGAGTCCTTTAGAAATCTGAGTATCCAAAAGGCATCATCTTTCATTGCATTCTTGTTGTTAAAAAAATGTATATAAGCTGGGTTATAGCACAAATATGTACATTTGAAATTGCTTGGAAACAGCAAAGTGTTTTTCGTAGGGACGAAAGTAAATATCGAGAGAAGGATTTAAGTGTATCGAAGGGGCTTATCTTTAGTAGCACTTAGCCTATGCAATACTTTAATCAATGATTTTGATAACCATATTCATGGTGGTCTCACATGTAAGATGATATGACACTGAGTGATATGGAAAATATATTATATGAAATAATTAATATTGAAAAAAGAAACTCAACACATTGGAACAGTGTGACATATTTAATTAAATAAAGCTTGACAGGGATAAATGGAAAGCCCTGCTAGTTGCTCCAAGAAACTAACTTAAAAATTATAACTCGGAAACCATGACTCAAAAAAATGCATTCAAATATAATGATTGAAAATAAGCTCAAAATTTGTAAAGGAAATATATGACTAAGAAAAATCTGATGGGATTGTAGGTTGCACTAATAAAATATAGTAGATAGAATAAGTGGTGACAGTTCCTCACTGTATTGATCAAACTACATCTGGATTATTTACGTATTTCTATATTTATTTATTTGCCTTAGCACTATTATTTCAAGGGTCATAAATCATCACAGTCTCAGGAGCAAGATGAGAGCAATTTAAGGAGTAAAAGAATATGCCATATCAGAAACATTTGAAAGAACCAGGGAAGCTTATACTAGATGAGAAAATGTAAAGAATATGCCATATCAGAAACATTTGAAAGAACCAGGGAAGCTTATACTAGATGAGAAAATGTAAAGAAAATACTGTTTTTTCCCACTGGGTCCAGGGCATATAACTTGATGAGTGGTTAGAAGATATAGGGAGATGGATATTGTTTCCATACAAGGCTAAACTATCTACTGGTCAGAACTATTAGAGTAATAGAATAGGCTTTTTATGATCATAGAAAATCTCACTTAAATGAAAGTATTAGAAATAGAAATGGGAGAATGAATAAATACTGTGTAATTTATTTACGAAATGGAATACTACTCAATAATTGTAAATAAATAAACTATTCAGACATACAGAAACATGATGAATCTCAAAAACATTATGCTGAGTGAAATAGGCAACATAAAATAAGACACACCTTGTGATTCCATTGATATTAACTCTTGGAGTAGGCAAGAATATTCTGTGGTGAGAGAAATCAGAACAATAGTTGCTTCTTATGGAGTGGATAAGGGAAAGCAGTATGATATATGTACTTGACTAGAATGGGTAAAAATGGATGTTCTGGACTGAGAAAAATGTTCTATATCTTCGTAAGAGTGTGCATGCCACATGAGTATGTGCATTTATCAGAACTACATACACTTAAGATCTGTGCATTTCATAAAAGGTACATTAAATCTCAACTTTTGAAACAATGAAATAAACCCTCCTTTAATCTCATTTTTCATTGCAACTACCAGCTATTTCCCTAAAGCCCTTTAGATGAAAACTCTTCGAAAGAGTTATTTCTGTCTCCAATTCTTGCTGTCTTATTATCTTGTGAACACTCTCCAATGTTGCTTTCACCTAGATCACTCCACTGAAATTTTTCAGTCACCAGTGACCTCTGGTTAACAATCCGATGGTCAATTCTCTTTTCTTGCCTCACTTAATTCATCAACTTCAGTGGACACAGTGGATCACTTTCTCCTCCTTGAAGCTTTTTTTTTTTTTCACTTTTCTTCCAGGACATTTTTTTCATTTGCTTACCTTCTATTTCACTGGCTACTCCTTCCTATATCCTTTTCTGGATGTTTCTCATCTTCCTGATGTCTACGTATTGTCATGCTCTAGGGCTAAAGCCTCACACTTTTCTAAAACAACACATATGTTCTAGGTGGAAACGTTGAATCCCATGGCTTTAAAGGCAAACTTTATAAGCTAATAACTCCATAGTTTATACTTTTAGCTCTCACCTTTTCCATGAATGTTTGACTCAATTATTTAACTACTTAAGCAACATATCTCCTTGGACGTCCATAAAATTGACTTCTCAACTTAAAATGTACCAAACAGAATTCTTGCTTTCCAATACTCAACTATATCTGCTCCTTTTCAAATCCTCTCATCTCACTAACATCCTAACCATTCACCAGATTGCTTCACTGTCTATCATTAGGGTGACTAAAGAATGGTTCTGTTATATCCTTGAAGGTCCTCTTCTTTTGACCAAATAGATAGATTTAAGAAGAGCACATGTGAAACTATAAAGCAAGAAGAAGAGATTACTCGGCTAATCAAATTTGCTTCATCAAACCAGTCATCAATGGGAAACACAGGTCCCAGGAATAATTGTCTTCTGTGTCACAAAATAGTCAAATACACACATGCAAATACATACATATAGTCACGCACACATATATACATATAAATGTCATATTCTAGTAGTGAAGTTAGTCATTCTTAATTTTTTAACTGGATTTAACTTCATAAATCCAACAAATTTTTCAGTGTACTAACAGAAGACTGAATTGGGGAAACTGGGAGACTACTTCATTTTGATGTTTGGAATTCTGCTGCTTCATTCACTGAATATTATTATATACATGCATTCATTCATAAATACGTATTTACTACAAAGCAGTATGTTAAATGGTAATTAGCAATGATCATACAGAAATTGAAAAAAATTTTTATTTAAGTAAAATAAATGGGAAATGCATCATTTAATTGATACTGTTTAGAGTCAGGCATTTTTTTACTATCTCTTTCTCCTTTTTATAGTTGAAGATAGAATTATTGAAATAATAAAATCAGAAGCATTTATTTCACTAAGCAAAAAGATACTAAGATGTAAGAATAATAAACAAAAAATGTGGAGCTTTAGCATTCATGAAACCCCAAGAAGGAGGAAGGAACTGGAGTGGAAGTAAGAAAGAATTTGTAAGAAGGGTGATAACTAGGATGCTAAAATCATACAGAGGAATGTTTTGAGTCAGAATAAAAATGAATGCATTGAATTTGTACAGACAACCAAGAAATGAGAACAGAGCAAGATAGTATTCCTCACATTAAAATTTGTTCACAATGTTATTGCTGTACAATACTATTAAAGTCCTAGAATTCATTATGCAAAAAAGAGAGGGAAGGGCAGGGCAAGGCAGGACAGGGAAGGGAAGGGAAGGGAAGGGAAAGGAAGGGAAGGGAAGGGAAGGGAAGGGAAGGGAAGGGAAGGGAAGGGAGAGATTAGAGAGATGTTTAAGAAATACAATTAATAATAATTAAGAACTAAGTATATGTGGGAGTTAAAAAAAGGACAAAACAATAATGACTCCCAGCCGCTAGGCTTAAATAATTCAGTGTTTAAAGATGTAATTTATTAAGACAGGAATACTGAAACGACAATGTTATGGATCTCTGGGGATGGGAATATTTTGGACCTGTTGATCTGAGTCACAACTGGAGGTTCAAATAGAGAAACCAAGTAGATAGTTGGATATTTGCGATATGTGACTTTGGAACTCAGAAGAAAGGAGTAAAAGAGAGATGCAAATTAGGGAATATCTTAGGGTAGCTTCCCTGGAAAATAAGCATGAAGCAAAAGCATGTTCCCTCACTTTACTGGGAAATAAAATCCCATAGAGATAGGGGTAAAGGGGAAAGGGAAGTGGAACAGGGGAGGAAAAAGAGTACATGTTAGGGAACCCCTACCAAGCTGGGCAATTGACGATTTGCAGTTGTCTCCAGAGAGACCATATGAACTGCTGCCCTCAGCAAGGACCAGTCAGGGAAACATTTTATCTACTGGTTCTCTCTGTCCCCTAGCTTCCGTTGGCTAAATTTAGCTTATCAAGACAAGGTATTACTCCTCTGCACTTCTGGTCATAACATCTGTTTTCTCAAGAAAGATGGTAGAAGCCCGAGTCCCTGTGGGTCCATCCAACCAACGAGCAGGCCTGGAGATCTGGAGATCTGCCTTTGCCAGTTGGCATTCTGTGCAGGGCTGCTCAGTCTTTACAATTGCAGCAGCAGTGACCTACTTACAGAAATCCAAGTATGGCACAAGCTGTTCTGGGGTGGTAAAAAACTAGGTCTGCTAAGGAAAGTTCGGTGAATTGATGAAAAGTAAAGAACTTCCTGGCAAAATAGTTTGGTATGAAGAAAAGAGGATCTGAACAGGGGAGGAAGAGAAAACAAAGGATGCATTGGGAAGTAAAATGATGAAGAATGAAATTGGGGTTATAATATATTAGTGCCTTCAAGCTCAAATAATATTTTAGAAATAAGCAGACTTTATTTGGGAGAAGTAGGCTGGGCCCAAAACCAGAAACGAATGCACCAATAGTGCTGGTATCTATAATATATCACATAAACTAAAAGTGTTTGCTTATTTATGAAATTAAATTCAGGTAACCGAAGTACTGATTGTTTTCAGACGTTAGGAGGAAAGTCAACTGGTCTTGGGGTTTCCATTAAGGAATACTTCATAGTGAAATAAAGTTGTCCAGAAACCAAACCCTCCCAATATTTTAATCCCCCAAAAATTCAAAGAGGACACAAAATCAAGCAGTATATGGAATCATCTAGATTACTCCAAGAGAAGAATTAGGTAGAAAAGTCAACAATGTACAAGAAAGGCTGGGTTTGTGCAATTCCTAAATCTAGCAGCATGTACTACTGCCTGCCTCTAGGTTGTTTGTAGTACAGTGGTTTTAAAATTATTTAGCAGCACTTGATCAGGAAAACAGATAAGAGTGGTACTGCTTTGGTTGGGGTAGGGTGAGGTGACCACGGAGCTTCCTTATTTTTTAATGCAAGTTTCCAAATTCTGTTTATCCAAAACCAAGCGCAAGTTAGATGGGTATGCTCCAACCCGATGTGGCCAATTTGAGAGCAGAAACGGGGGGAAAGGCTTGTTCAAAATAAGATCTATTCAAATTCCAAATTAGCTTTAATTCACCAGGAAACTGCCAATCTGATTTGCCGATTGAGGAAATATGGTTGCTTGTGATACATACAGATAATGTAACAAAAAATGCATGAACCTTGTTGTCTTCAAATGAATAGTGTTCACATTGAAAGTAAATGGTTGGTTCACTCCAACTATATAAAATCCGGAATCCGCTTTTACCAAAAATTTGAAAGACAAAGCCTCACAAAACATCATAGCTGTACTATGCAACAGCACAGAATACCAACTGTTTTTTTCCTACTGAGCTAATTCAATTCAAACAACTGTTAGCTCTTCAGAAATACATTTCCCTCCAAAGGACACCTTCCCAGTGACAGGATGTGACTTTGCAGACCAGAAGTGTGTTTTTCTTCAGTTCCTAACAAATCAAAGCTCTCCTCTTTAAAAAGCTAGACTTTAGCTTAGTATCTGATGGGTGTATCTGCTCTTCTCAACAGAATATGCTGACACTTCTGTCAAAGGTGAGTTTTAAGTATGTCCAAAATAAATCCTTTAACTAATCAATGGGAACTCACTTTAAACCTCTATTTAATCCTCTATTTAGTAGAGGAGGCAGGTTTCAGAAGTTGAACTCCTTGTGATAGAAATTGTTCAATTTAAAGTCTCTACATGACAGTGGAACTCCTTGTCATGGAAGGCCTGTTACCATCAGCCTGACAACCGAGTAGCAGGTGAATAAAACAATACACGTGGAAATGACCAGAAGACTTGTGTTACATCAAGGAAGAAGAAAAAGTGGTTTATGTATCACAGGCTCTGAGATAAACTTATATACATCTTGTTTTCTGTAATAAAAACGCCTCTTATAGAGGACATTTGGTAAGTCAAAACATGACATATGTAAGGAGAAGATCACAATTAATAGGATATGTATACTATTTGTGTATCCATTTGTACTTGGTGGCAATATCCACTCTGTGCTCTCTAGAGTGCTGCAGGCATTGAATTCTCTTAGATTTTTGTATGTGTGAAAAAAAAAAGTGAATCACTACGAGATAAATTCTATTGTCTATCTAGATCATAGAAACATGGAAAAATGGATGTTTGGTGGAGAAGGAACTTTATATACCAGTAATCCAACCCCTGCCTTTTTTTTACCTTTTTATTTTTTGAGATGGAGTCTCACTCTGTTGCCCAGGCTGGAGTGCAGTGGTGCAAACTCGGCTCACTGCAAGCTCCACCTCCTGGGTTCACACCATTCTCCTGCCTCAACTTCCCAAGTAGCTGGGACTACAGGCGCCCGCCACCATGCCCGGCTAATTTTTGGTATTTTTTTAGTAGAGACGGGGTTTCACCGTGTTAGCCAGGATGGTCTCGGTCTCCTGACCTCATGATCCACCCACGTCAACCTCCCAACCAACCCCTGCCTTCTTTATTTTCCAGATGAGAAAACTTAAGACTGAAAGAAGTTAAATTACTTGCCCAGCATCATGTCCCTAATCAGCAGCAAAACCTAAATTTAATGTTGGTTTCATTTCACTTTGTGTTATAAAGGTTTCAGGGAGGTTTTTCAGCTAAAGCTTATTAAAAATAAATAAATAAATAAATAAATAAATAAGAAATAAGGCATGAGAAAAAATGAACAGATTATTATTTGTTTATTTTTAGAGACAGGGTCTTGCTATGTTGCCCAGGCTGGAGTGCAGTGGGGGCAATCACAGCTCACTGCAGCCTTGATTTCCTAGGCTCAAGTCATCCTCTCACCTCAGCCTCCCAAGTCACTGGGATCACAACCATGCACCATCACACCCAGTAACAGGTAATTCTTGATGACATACTTTGAGCTAAGTACATACAAGAAGTATGATTCTGACAATCTTCCACATAGCTCGGTAACTTTAACATCTCTCTTCCACTCATGGTAGGAACTTCCACTCAGAGTAATTACAGAAAATGGCCTTGCTCTGTGGATCTGTCAAATGGCACCTCCAAAAATCTCTCTAGGGCCCCCACAGGCACTACATTACCTGGCCTTTCATGCTCTCAGTGGTCTGTCTGATCTCCTCCTCTAGCCCTAAGCTTCGCTCATATTGCATTGTTCTTACCTCAGAGCTTTGAATGCTGATTGTTCTCTCTGCTAAAGGACTACTTTCCGGCCTTTAAAAGAGATGATCCTTTTTTATGGCTGCGTAGTATTCCATGGTGTATATGTGCCACATTTTCTTAATCCAGTCTGTCACTGATGGACATTTGGGTTGATTCCAAGTCTTTGCTATTGTGAATAGTGCCACAATAAACATACGTGTGCATGTGTCTTTATAGCAGCATGATTTATAATCCTTTGGGTATATACCCAGTAATAGGATGGCTGGGTCATATGGTACATCTAGTTCTAGATCCTTGAGGAATCGCCATACTGTTTTCCATAATGGTTGAACTAGTTTACAATCCCACCAACAGTGTAAAAGTGTTCCTATTTCTCCACATCCTCTCCAGCACCTGTTGTTTCCTGACTTTTTAATGATCGCCATTCTAACTGGTGTGAGATGGTATCTCATTGTGGTTTTGATTTGCATTTCTCTGATGGCCAGTGATGATGAGCATTTTTTCATGTGTCTGTTGGCTGTATGAATGTCTTCTTTTGAGAAATGTCTGTTCATATCCTTTGCCCACTTTTTGATGGGGTTGTTTGTTTTGAGTTTGTGTCCTTTGTAGGGACATGGATGCAGCTGGAAACCATCATTCTTAGCAAACTATCGCAAGAACAGAAAACCAAACACCGCATGTTCTCACTCATAGGTGGGAACTGAACAATGAGATCACCTGGACTCGGGAAGGGGAACATCACACACCGGGGCCTATCATGGGGAGGGGGGAGGGGGGAGGGATTGCATTGGGAGTTATACCTGATGTAAATGACGAGTTGATGGGTGCTGACGAGTTGATGGGTGCAGCACAGCAACATGGCACAAGTATACCTATGTAACAAACCTGCACGTTATGCACATGTACCCTAGAACTTAAAGTATAATAATAATAAAAATAATAATAATAATAATAATAAAAATAATAAAGAGGTGATCCCCCTTATTATTCATGGTTTCAATCAAATGTCAGTCTCCTCAGAGAAGCCTTCCTTAATCACTCTTTTTGAAGTAGCCCCTCTCTGTCCCCTTACTCGGCTTTATTTTATTTTTAATATTATTACTCTCTGAAATGATACCATCTGTTTAATTTTTAGTGTCTGCCTCCTCCACTAGAATGTAGTTCCATGAGGCCGTTTTCTGTTATTTTTCCCCTGCCAGCGTTATTCTGAGCATATAAAAAGCAATAAACATGTGTTGAATCAATACTTGAATGAATGAATGAAAGAATGAATGGGTTCTGCCTTCCACCTACTCAAATTCCAGAACGTACTTGTTCACTTTTGATCATTGCAATTGCATACATTGCTTAAGGATAAAGATTTTTTCTCTGTCTGAATTTTTTGGATATGTATAAAGGCAGCATGGCAGAGCAGTTTATAGCATTCACTCTGTTGGTGTACTTGGGTTAAATTTCACATCTATCAGCTGGTAGCTGTGATGTAACTTTATCTTTCTTGCTCAGTTTTCTAACAGTTATATCCATCTCAGGAGATTTTTCTGAGAATCAAATGAGAAACTATATTTAACTCACTTAAGATTGGCACAACAGGAACTCTGGATAACATTAATATTATTAATATTATTGTTACTGAATATTTCACAGTTTTTCTGTCTCCTGACCTCAGTAATGGCTGCTACTTTGATTCCCCTGCTTATCTCATGCTCCACAATCAATACAGCCGTCTTGTCCGCCCAGGATCATACAGTGCTGGCCCCCTGCCAGTACCCCAGCCATCTATCTGGGAGAGGAGATTGAAAATCGCCTCATTGAACCTTGATGAATCCTATGAAACGGGTATCACCACTGTATCCATATTCTCCTTAGAAAAGTTAAACCAAGTGGTATTAGAGAAGTTAAACCAATCTCCCAAGGTCACACAGCTTTTAAGTATCTGAGCTGTGATTCAAATATGGTCTTGCAATTTAATTACACTTTTCCTTTGAAGTGAATCTTCTTGACGATATTATCCTGTTCCTTAAGTATCACCAGTACTGAATACACTACCTTAATGCTTACTGCTGCACTGGTCACATAAGCCTGCAAAGATTTTTTTCTGAGTACAGTGATCCACGTTAAACAGTGTTACTATTCAAAGGAAAAAGAAAGCAGGATTTTACAAGAACTTGCCTATTTAAAATAGAAATGAATTTTTTATAAGGGCCAAACTTTAGAAAGGCAGGTCTTTGACCAATCTAATACAAATTTATAGAATTAATTGGATATGTCAAAACACGGCTGCCATTAAATGCCTATTACTCCAACCTTTCAAGAAACTGACCTGTTTTTCTAACCTTTTTTGGAAAAAAGAAGGGTTAATAAATAAATAGAAATAAATAAATATATAGAATAAGACTACAAATGTGCAATTTGAGCTTTTCGTTTATACAATCTTTACAGTAGACCTACATTTTTTCAAATGTTTTCTTTTATGCAAATACGTTTAAAGTTCTTACAAGTTTTAATAATATCATTATGTAAAAATGAAGTGCAATAGTTACATTCTGCAACTGAGCACCTCTATTCTAACCATCTTTTTGTATTGTGACATTTCCTAAGATTTTCTGAAGAAAGAGCTTTTGTGCTAATCAGAAAAAAAAGTTCAACCTTATGTTTCCTATGAAAATTTAGGGAGATGGAACTCATTTTGCATTGTAAGAATTTCTCAAATTCTTTAAAGTATTCCCAGAATAATTGCCTGCAGGTAAATTACTGCAAGCCTGGCCTGTTTTCCAATGCTTCTCATTATCAAACGGCAGATGTATTTCCATAGAAATTATGTGCTTCTCTAGGAGAATAAAAATTGTATGTAAAAATAAATTATAGTTATTATTATTAAAATACTCAAAACACTGAAATTACCAATACCAGAAATGATGAATTCGAGATGTTGCAAGATTTCATAAAATGTGAACCCTTCATTTTCTAACCCTTTGTGTCAGTAAAACATGTGAAGTAGGTTCTGTCATTTTTGGAGGAACGATGCGGAGAATGATATGAGTAGATCAAGTCAATTATCCCTGCTTTTTCCTGTTTTCTTCACTGCTCCATTGAAGTCCTGTAAAACATTATACAAACATCCTATTATTTTCTTTTCTACAGCTCTTCTCATTGTCAAAGTAAAGTACCAATCATTATTGGTTTTTGTATCAGTCATCTATTGCCACAATAATGCTGTGTAACAAAACACTCCAGATTTCATGGCCTTTAAACAATAGCAATTTATTTTACTCATCGGTCTCAAGTCAGCAATTGAGGCTGTGGTCAGCTGGGAGCTTCTTCTAATCTGCCCTGGGTTTGCCCCTGCAGCTGAGGAAAACTATGGGCTAGAGCTGGGATAGATATGGGCTAGAACTGGGATAGACTGTGACAACTGAATTCCGTTCTCTATGTGACTCTACTCTGCACGTCTTCTTTTCCAGCAGGCTAGCCTGAGGATATTCTCAATGTGGAACGCCATGTGTGTTCTCATGGCAATTTCAGAAATGAAAGAAAGAGAAAAGCTAAAGTAGGCAAGAAAGTGCACAGAACCTAAAAATTCAGTGGTATAAAATAACAGCTATACGTTATTATTTATGAGTTTATGACTGCTGGGTAGTTGTGCCAATCTTTGCTGTGCTCGTTCATGAGTGTTGAGTCAGTTGTAGAATGGGTAGTATGGCTTTAGGTGAAAGACCCGAGCTCTGTTCCACGTGATTCATCTTTGGGCAAGCTGACCCAGGCATGATTTCATGGTGGTCACAGAGGAAAAAAGAAAGGTAAAAACATGTAAGGACCTTTTTCCAGCCTTTGCTTGCATCACATTTTCTAATATCTCATTAGTCAAAGCAAGTCACACAGTTGAGTCTAGAGTCAAGAGGTGTGACAGAATATCCCACCCATAATGAGCTGGGTAAAGAATTGTGGTTATCAGTATAAAGTATTTACTGTAGTTTACAAATATTTGTAAGATGTTTTGCCATCATGTAAACAAAGAAGTGCTCATGCTCATGATTTTTGCCTCATCAAATTTAAAAGAATTAACATAGTACAAAGTATATTCTCTGACCTACTGGAATTAAACTAGAAACCAATAAAGATATGTGGAAAATCCCCAAATATTTGGAAACTAAATAACATAATTTGAAAAAATCCATGGATCAATATATGAAGTCATAAGGGAAATTGAAAAATATATTGAATTTAATAAAAATGAAAACACAACATATCAAAACTTGTTCAATTCAGCTAAAGCAATACTTAGGGGAAATTTTATAGCATTTAATATTTATACTAGCAAAGAAGAAAGATCTAGTCAATGTTCTAACCTCCTACCTTGAGAAACTACAAAGACAAGAGCAAATTAAATACAAAGTAAATAGAATAAGACAATAAAAATGAGAATAGTGAAATTATTACACTAATTATTATTACAGAGAAAATAAAAGAAAACAAAAGTGAGTTAATTGAAAATATTAATATTATAAGCCTCTAGCCAGACTAATTGGGAAAAAGAGAAGAACAAATGGTCAATATCAGAAATTCTTCATAGATGCAAAATCTTCAATAACATATTATCAAATTAAACCCAGAGATACATAAAGAGTATAATATTTCATGATTAAGTGAGATTTATCCTGAAATGCAAGATTGGTTCAAAATTTAAAAATCAACCCATGTGTTTCATCATATAGACTTTTTAATAAACTTAAAAAGATCATGTAATCATTGCAAAAGATGAAGAAACCAATTTCATAAACTTTAATATCCATTTAGTATAAAAAGAAAAAGACCAAGCAAATTAGAAATTAGATGCTACTTGCTCAATGTAATTAAATTGCAACAGCTACAGCTAACCTTATATTTAAAAGAGAAAGAATGATAAGGCCAGGATGTCTTATTTAACCTCTTCTATTTAATATCATACTAAAGGCTCTAGCCTGCGCAAGCAGGCAATAAAAAGAAATGAAATGCCTATAGATAGGAAAAGGAGAAATAAAAGGGTCTCTATTGGCAGACGACATATTGTCTACAAAGAAAATATTAAATACTCAAAAAAGGTATTAGAAATAAAAAGTGAGCTTAGTCAGATTGCCACTTTTCATGCTATTATAGGAAAATCAACTGAATTTTAGCCAGCAAAAAATCTTTTTAAATTTAAATTTAAAAGCAATAGTTATGATATCACCAAAACATGAATTACTTTAAATATATAATTCTAAAAAACATGTACTACACTTTGATGACAGATCAAACACAACTGCGTAAACGGGGAGATGTGCCATGAGTAGAAGACTCAATGTTGTTGAGATGTCAATTTTTACAAATTGTAATGACAACCTAACTTCAATACTTGAATAAAAAACAATGAATTTGAATAGCCCGAACAATTTTTGAAGACAATAACGAAAAAAGCTAGAGGGTTCACTGCACCTGATTTCAAGATTGACTATAAAGCAACAGCATTCAAGAGAGCATGATATTGATAAAATGATAGACACATAGATCAGTTAAAGAGCACAGAGAGTTCAGAAATAGACCGACATAGGCAGGGTGCAGTGGCTCACGCCTGTAACCCCAGCACTTTGGGAGGCCAAGGTGGGAGGATCACTTGAGGTCAGGAGTTTGGGACCAGCCTGGCCAACTTGGTGAAACCCTCTCGCTACTAAAAATACAAAAAATTAGTTGGGCATGGTGGCGGGCACCTGTAACGCCAACTACTCAGGAGGCTGAGGCAGGAGAATCACTGAACCTGGGAAGCAGAGGTTTCAATGAGCCGAGATCATGCCACTGCACTCCAGCCTGGACGACAGAGTGAGGCTTCATTTCAAAAAAAAAAAGAAAGCGAAGAAATGGATAATAGATCTACATAGATACACAACTGATTTTTGACAAAGGTGTCAAGATAATTCAGTGAAGAAGGACCAAAAAATGGTGCTGGAAAAATGTAATCTTCGTGTATTTAGAAAAATGATTTTTACATATACTTTAAGTCACACAAAAAATACTTCTAAATGGACTATATCCCTAAATGTAGAGCCTAAAATTTAAACATTTTTAGAGAAAATTATAGGAGAAAATATTTGTGGCTTTATTTAATAAAACGCCTTCTTATATAGAAAATCTAGGCATGATTTCAAAAAGAAAAATTTTTTAATTGTTTTTAATCAAAATTTTAAACTTTTGTTCATTCAAAAATGTTGTTTGGAAAACAAAAAGATAAGCCACAGATTAAGGGAAAATATTTGCAAGAAACCTATCTGAGAGAGAACTGGAATGCAGAATAAATTTTAAAATCTCTTACAACTCAATAATAGTAAGACAAGAAATCCTCCTCAAAATGTTTAGCCAAATATTTGATGAAACAAATCACCAAAAAGATACACAGATTACTATTATTATTATTAAACACCCAAAAAGATGCTTGACATCACTAGTCATTAGATGAGTAAAGATGAATATCACAACTAGATACTACTACATACCTACTATAATGGCTACATTTTTTTAAATGACATTATCAAATACTGGTGAAGGAGAGGAACTAAATTTCTCTCACACTGCTGATGAAAACGCAAAATGGTGCAATAACTTTTTAAGACAGTTTGAAAGATTTTCATGAAGTTGAACATTCACTTACCATGCAACCCAGCAATCTCACTCCTACCCAAGATAAATGAAAACATGTTCACATAAAATCTTGTGTATGAATATTTTAAAAATGACTTTATTTGGAATTGTCAAAAACTGGAAACAATCTATATGTTCATCAACAAGTAAATGGATAAACAATTTGTATACATTCTTACAAAGTAATACTATTTAGTAAGAAAAAGGAATGAGCCATGCAACAACACGCATGAATCTTTAATATATTAAGTGAAAACAACCAGACTCAAAATGCTACATATTAAATGGTTCTATTTTATGTGACCTTCTCAAAAAGGCAAAGCTACAGGAAGAGAACACACAGACTGGTGTTTTCAGTGGGCATGTGGGAAGCCAGTCATCTTCCCAAGAGGGTGTGTGGGAATTCTTTGGAGTTATGGAGACGGTCTATACTTGATTGTAGTGACAGGTGCATGACAGGTACATGACTCTGCTTTTGTCTAAATGAACAGAATTGTGACTACAAATAGGGTATATGTTGTTGTATATAAATTATACCTCAATAAACCCAACTTCCAAAAAAGATATATTGCACAATGAAATTGCTTATATCATTCAAGAAGAAATGCTGTTACTGTGCCAATATTATCCGGTAACCCAAATTGTATATGTCAAGATATATTGCAACTATTTATTTCAATTTGACTGATTTTAGAGTCTTCAAAGGGAGAATGTTATCTATTATTTCCCTAAAGCAATTAAAGGTAAAGCTGCTTTTTTTCGTTATAATTCATCAACATGTAAATTAATTTTTTTCTCTTCATTGACTAAATGAATCCTGCAACCCCTTTTTTCATGTATATACAATAGAAGTAAAAGCAATAGAGTTAATCTACTTTGTAATAAAGTGCATTAAACTGACCAGTAAGCAATAAAATATTGTTTAGTTAATACCCATTTAACCTCAAAATCACTTAAAGAAGGAATTAATAGAGAGTATCAAAGCTGTTACACATGCTCATTAGAGGAATGTTTAGCCATTTTTCCACTTCATTCTTAAGGATGTGAGATCTGTCAATACATCCAATTAGAAATACTCATGGTCGATGCTGGCCTTACATTAATTGCTAAAGATATTTACTCATTTCATTCTTTGTATTTCTTAGTTTTGTAATATACAGTGAGAATCAAGTACATAAAACTTAAAAAATAAAACTATGAAATTATAAGAAACATCACCTGTAAGAATCTGGTTTGAAATTTTGGCAGCAAACTGCTTTAAACTATTAAACATTTTGAAAAAGAAACTTAAATATAATAGATAAAAATAATACACTATTGCAGATAATATTCCTAATTTTAATTGTGAAAATTAATATTTGAGTAGAAGTACAAGTTTCTACACTTTTGAATGCAGATAAATTAGAGAACAGAATTTATTTGCCAGCAAAATACAAGACAGTAACAGATCACAGGATTTTCTCAAAACTTGGTCAGCCTGCTCAAATTGGTCGTAAGATGGAAAAAATCAGTAAGTAATAAAATAAGTCAGCGTGACTTATCTGCACAGCAAAATTGCACAAGTTGATAACGAAAAAGGCTTGTTCTGCTCTTTTTTGGCTTTGATAATCCATGCAGAACCAGGACAATCATATTTGCAGGTTTTGAATCTCATTTACCACTGCCTTCCAGATATAGCTGCACAAATGGGATTCACGTAACCACAAGACCATCTGTAAATGCATGCTTACATTCCAGTTATCCCCCGTGAGACATACTCCATGAACCTCACAGTCCTTGGCAGCTGATTAATCTCCTCATAATCTTTTGGTTAGATCTAACAATCTGTCTCTTCACTTTCAGAATTTCTCTCAAGAATGTGGAGAGTATTTCTAGCTGCCTATGTAAAAGCAAATATTTTCACTGTCATACTTATCTTTGTCACATATGTAATCTTACTAAGAAAATTTAACAAAGACTACATTTCATTTATTTGGTTCTTTCAATAGCAGTGTCTCCTCCATTTAACCAACTTTAACTTCTTAAAATAAAATCACTTTATGATGAGGAAGATTGCCAAACAAAAGTAACGCTTTTTAATAAAATGTTCAATGATAAGTCTGGTGAATCTTACTCCTTAGAAATCCTGCCACAATGCAAATGTTTTAACAAATACAAATGTGGAGTCCTCGACTCAGTGGAACAGTGGAGCAGATGTTTCTAGCACTGGTTATTGTACTACTTCCTAATTCATACCAATCTTTAAATATTTAAAGATTCATACCAATCTTTAAATATTTTACCATAGAACAATGACTGAAAAATACATTGGAAAGTTCTTTTTGTTTTCTAAATTAAGTTATAACATATCTTAATTTAATTGGAAGTTTCCCATAAACATGCTAAAATTTTAATATAGTACACAGATCCAAAGAACCCTCAAATATCTGTGAGAACTGTGGTGTTTAAAAAAAAAACATAAATGCAAGAAAATGGAAAATGTATAGTCCCAACTTTTTCCACAAATATAAGATATAGGTAATATTAAAACATAGTTGAGGATGCCTTAATAAAAACATAAAACTTGCTATAATTGGTGACCAATTTATTTTTATGCTCATTGTATTAGTTGCATACCAAGATGCACTGAAGTAACTCAAAAAGTCAGCATCAATATATCAAAATAAACATTAGGGTATTTGCATATTTATGCTCTGAGTCATAAAGACATCTATAAAAACAGAGTCTTTGCAGAATCTGGAAAAGCAATAAACAGTTGGGGAGCAATGATGTGTTTTAATATATGTATTATTAGTGGATTCAGCTTTAAGACATTTTCACTTAAAACATCTGTTTCTCAGTTGCACTCTGTGTGCAATGGTATGATTATTAGTGGTCTTGTTACTTCCCAAAATATAAAGTTTGTTATTAACTTTGATAAGTATATAATTTCACTTTGCTCTTTCCACATATGTTACTGATATAAGATGTATTGCTTGTTTCTGTTTCAATTTGGCACCACTTACTATTGTTTTTGGTGAACAATTGAATTCACATTTTGAATGTTTTTCCATGTGGATTATGAAGTACACAATTGGAACTAAAGAAAGCCTCCAGCAGATTTCTGTAATATTGTAGAGTCCGTGAAGCAGATAAATACTATGCATTGGCTCTGAAACAATATTTTTACCTCAAAAAAAGTAATGAATAAATCATAATTTTAAAAGAATATTAATTTAATATGAAATACGTAGATGAGCTATAACACAGTTGGAGTACATCCATATGATTCTAGAGGCTGTGATAAGAAAAACATGGTTCATACCAATACTCATACAATTTTCATCCTAAAATAACAAGTACTAGAGGAAGCATATGGTTACTTGAAAAATGGGTTATATTTGTTATCAACTTATTTGAGTATTTTTACATGAGAATTAAATATGTAACTAGTTATTAAATATGTCCTTATATATGAGAAATTAACAAGTCTTTCCTTCTCTCTCAACTCGTTCCCATTTGCCTCCCCATTTTTGTCATGTAATGACTGAGATGGTAGACTAGACAATTATTTGGTTGATTTGGCTGGTTTTGGCCTTATTTAACTTTTCTTTCTTTTTGAAAATGTGGCTTGATAACCAAGTAAGCAAGCAATTTAAAAAGGTTTACTCAGTGTCTCTGTCAAGTACTGGGGTGATAGGGGAAGTTAACGTTCTCAGTGGAGACCAACATGAACAGTCCACATTAAATTCTGGAGACTTCATTGATTTGGGGGTATTAAGAAAGTTGTCTTGATAAAGTATCATGTAACCTAAGACCTGAGGATCCTCATTAATTAATTGGACTATAAAAGATGGAAGAAGATCAACAGCATATGTAGGAGACAGAGAAGAATATATTGAACTTTGCAGTGAGAGAAACACAGCACATGACAGGAGTTGAAAGAAAGCATTTGAGGCTGTTGTGTAGGGAATGGGAGACAGTCATGTATGGAGCGGAAGAAGGTGCTAGTAAAAGGCAAACATCCCATGCAGTGCCTCTCGAGTCAGAGAGATACTTGGAATGGAACTAACAGTTTTGTCATTATCAGTGAGATGATGACACTGAAGAGAGAGCAATATGATCCATGGTTGATTTAAAATACACCTGGCTACATTGTAAAGAGTGGATTAGATTGAGGCAGGCATGAATTGGGAGCAACAGATTAGGAATATAGTTCAGAGTTCTATTCAGGAGACAGTAACAATTTAGCCTAGGATGGTATCAAGGGGATATGTAGAGTTGGGTAGATTCAAATACGTGACAGATAGTCTGTAAGACTTATTGATTGAGTTTTGGAATAACTTAACAGAAAGAAAGCAATGATAGTTTCCAGGATTGTTTGACTCTCAAAAACTCAGTTGACAGATACTCTATTATTTTTCTCTTGCTGCATAATAAATTATCACAAAATTTTGGCTTGAACCAGCACCCACTTACTTATTTACAGTTCTTTTTTTTTTTTTTTTTTTTTTTTTTTTTTTTT